>NC_137587.1:34510997-34649052 GCF_963210335.1 Falco punctatus | reverse complement strand
GTTTCTAGATCTGAATTGTCCAAAGTATCTGCTGGAGTCTGGCCTCTGGACCCACATATCCTGGTGATCTGAGACACAAACTTGTGTGGCAAATCCTGACCTGATCAAATTGGCAACAGAGCCTCAAGAATTGTTTAGGCATGTAAGGACCACTGATTTCGGTAGCTGGTAAGCCCCAAACTGAGAATCTGTGCATTTTTTTTTTCCTGTGGCTTGATGCATCCCCTTCAAAATCAGTTTTTTCTATACTGCCTTTTTCTTTCCTCCCCACTGAGCAGACAGTGGTTCTGGTTATTCCCACACTGCTGCTGTATGATCTCTGGACAATATTTCCAGTGGGCTGTCATAAATCTTCAGTCCTCTTGCATTTCATGTTGTCTTCAGGCAGCCTGGGTTACAGCTGAGGCCGTGGGGCAGCCAGCAAGGGAGTGAGACCCTGCAGATTCATGGTGTGCAGGGATAGGCACAAACCTCGAGTACCATCCACACGTGACACTGGGGGAACTTACTCAGACTGACCCTCTCCTTGTACAGCTCGGTAGCCTAATACTGAGTAATAACATGATATTTTAATATTGCTCTTGTTGAAGAAGAGAGATAGAGGTACTATTGGGAGACGGATTTTTAGCGGTTAAAGAGAACTGGCTTTTAGCCTTTTTAATCTTGCACTCTTGCTTCTGTCCCACAGCTTAGCTGGGTAACCCTTCAAGGTTATAGTAACACCTTTTATGCCTTTTTTCGCTCATTACTAGAAGTATCTCAGTCGTTATCCACCTTTATGAATCACCTGGAGATGCAAGTGAGACATAAATGCAAAAATAGTATTATTGGTATTGTATTATTATTTTTCCCAAGGAAATCGCTGTTTTCCACAAAGCAGGGCACATGATTTCTTGTTTATTGTGTAGTAATAGCCTTGTGTTGTGATGGTAAGTAGGACACAGATACAGCTTTTCAGTGATGTACAGTACTCTTTCTTATCTTTAATTAAATGCTATTCCCTTGTATTGGAACATATTCTGTGATTACACATGTTTACAGTCTCTAAGTAACTTACCACCAAATACACTAATGAAAATCGGTGCCCCAAAGCGACTTGTGCCTTTTGTCCTGTACTGTCCCACACCTCTCTCATTTATAATTTTTTTATTATTACTTCCAGTCTCCATTTTAAAAATTAAAGGGTTGAATTAAACACTTTCTTATGAATTTACTCCAGCCATCTCTGCTTTTGATCTGGGAACATGTACCTATCTAGCTCTCTCTGCCCTTCCCCAGAACAGTAACCCCTGGGGATACCATAGAGCATAGAGATGATACAATTTAATAAAGTCACAATAAAACATCCAAGGCCTCTCATACTTTTTCACTTTCTTTAACTCAATTTATTTTTCATTTCATGGACAGAGATTTAGTCCTGGTATTAGTTTATGATTTTGCTGAAAGAATTACCGAACACATACAAAAAGGAAATATTATTTTTATTATTTATTTTGTGCCATGTATACCATAGGAAAAAAAAAAAGAGTTGAAATCACTTCAGTACCGCTGTGTTTTTCATTACAAAGTTATTACATATAGAAATTACTCCAAATTATCTGAAATGAATGGAAATTATGAGGTTTAAATTCCCCAGGTTACTGCAAGCACAGCACTGGAAATTTATTTTGTCATCTTGCTGAACATAATTGCTACAACAAAATTTCTTCCATTTTACAACCGCAGCATAACTTATTTATACCAGTGTTGTTGTAATTTTACATCAATAAGTTGCATGGGAAGGAGTATACAGGTGGTAATTGAAAACAATAATTTGTCGTGGGGTCCAGGTGGAACAGTTGGCTCAGAAAAGACTTGTTCGCTGCTCTATAGATGCTTAGCATCTCTGTGGCCTTTGACTAGGGTGCTATCAAATCTCTGGTCCACCCAGCACTGAGGTGGCCTGATCATCCTAAATTACATTTCAAAGGGAGGCGAGAGCTACAACAGATCTATCATCGTGGCACCGACCTGCAGCTCACACGGGGAAGCAGAAGCAGAAGTGTGGTGCCTGAGAAGAAGGCAAAATCAAAACTGGGCATGTGAACAAGTGGTGTGTGCGATCCTGGAGTCAGGAGCAGCATCCTTGAAGGAACCGAGCTGGAAGGAAACACAATCCAGGTCTGGGGCGTGCATGTAACAGCCAATACCAGCTGTTGCCCCTGGCTTTTCAGCTCAACCATCTTCAATGAGTGTGGCAATACAATGTCGTTTGTTTGTTGAAGGGAATGCTGTTATTTGATCATTTTCAATTAAGATGTGAGTAGTTGCCTGAGACACAAGCAATGACGTTCACATTCATACTTTGCTCCACTCTTTATGAGCAGGAATGTGTAATTTGGGTGCAATACACAAGCACTCCCCGGCCAGGCATCTGCACTTCTGCGATCCGTAATTGTCAACAGGAATAATGAAACTGCAGAGGCTGGTACTGAACCTAGAAACTGATGAATTTCCCTGTTTGAGTTCCATTGGCCAAGTTAAAATAATAATAATAATAATAATTACAATGCTAATACGTTACTATGGATATACCTTATTTAGATAAAATAAAATAGGATGAACACAGAGGGATGAAGAACCAGAATGAGTGAGGCGACATTCTCTTCTGCTGTTCAGACTCAGATTTTCATGATTCACAAGAGACAGGCTGGAACGTTTCTGTCACGAGTTCAAGCTGAAGATTTCATTGCCACATTCAGAGCTTAGAGGCCTTTGTTATTTAAACAATCCAAAGATTTCAAATCCTCTTAAAATCATCTGAGAAAGGAAAGAGAAGAAATTGGTTGAAACTTGCACTTGAAAGCAGAGGAGAGCTGTATGGATCCCAAATTTCAGGTTAAGTTCTGAGGAGCATCTGTGGAGAGAGGAGGGGTTCTTTGTTCCCTCCACATGCAAACCAAGTTGCACATGAATCTCTCTCTCTTTCTTTTGACAAAGTTATGCATTTCCATAATGGAGCAAGCTTTATAAGTACCTCTTCAGACAAAAATATCCCTCAAATTCTAGGAGTTTTTCAGGGATTTTTTTTTAACAGCAAAACTAGTGCTGGTTCACAAAACTCAGTTTATTGCACGAAGCAATGATGGCATTTGTTTTCCAAAGACACAAACAATCCTTGGATTGAAGTTGTTGGGGAAGATGTGCCAGCTTTTTTAAAAAAAGCCTCCCCAGCAACAGTGGATTTTGTCCATCTTTTTTTTTCTTTTTCTTTTTTCCCTCCAAATAACAGTCCTAACCTGGGTGTAACATGGATGTCCAAATGGCATTCATAGTGGGACAGAACATATATAGCAGATGGGATGCTTGACTCTTACTTACTTTGCATGCTTGGAAAGTGTGTTCCCCTCTGCTTTTGCCTGCATGTGCACGCAGATGCAGGCAGACCTTTGCAGGATAAGAGAAGGTGCTGGAGAGAATGATCTGGCTTTTAGAAAGACCCTCAAGTTACAAATGTAGGGGCAGGTCTTGCTCTCACTGCAGTCCCTGAGGGTCCTGCAAATGATTTCGGTGGGGACACAACTGAATCTCTACTGTTGGAAAGTCTGAAGCTTAAACAGACCAAATTCTGCCTTTAGGAATGCACCCTTTAAACTGAAGAAGGAAAATACAGGGCCAAATACCACATTTTATTTGATTAAGAAAAAAAAAATAGTTTTTCTTCTGCTCTGGCTTACTGGTTCCCTTATTTTATTTTTTTGGGTGGGGGCAGAGGTATTGTTTTGATTTTGTTTTAATTGAAAAAGGTGTGGGAGAAAACTGGGCCCCATCATTTGTACTGTTACCTAGCACGTTTAACACTTGGGAAGAGTTGGGAAAACGAGAGGTGCTGCAGGAAAAAAAAACCCAGAAAAAAAAAAAAAAAAAGAAGCTCAAAGAACCCCACAGACCATAGACTGAGCAGGGGACTCCAGGGAAGGTTTAGGATGTAAATGTTGAGAAAATCTCATTTTCTAAATTCACTCCTGGAAACAACTGCAAGAGACAGATGCCAAAAATAAGGGGACACCAAACATCTTGAAAACACAGCAAAATCTGCATTGCTTTTGCTCTCTCCAAGAAGTCTTGGGAATGGGGCAGGGGATAACACATTATCCTCTTAAGCCTTCATTTCACTGAACCCTCAAATAGGCTAGTGTCATGGAAAAGAAAATCAAGTGAATGAATGTTGCAATTTATATATATTTGAATAGATAACAAGAACAATTTTACTGTTTGCCATAAATGAAAAACCCCACCAAATCATTCCTCTGATTGAGGTTCTGAAGCTCTGTTTATGGCTGCAAAGTGATTTGATACAAAAAAATTACACATTTTGAGTTATTATATCACCCAGAAATTTGATGCCACTTAACTATGTAATTTTCAGAAATGATATAAAACCGCTGCAGAAAAATATTCAGGGAAGCCCAAAAGACCTCTTTTTATCTTTTTTTATGGGTCTAAAATGAGAACTCGCAGAGATCCTTGCACTGTATGTGAAGGCTGAACTGCCACCTCGGGAGCTTTATTAATATGTATGTAAATATGATCTGGTTAGATCCTGTGTTTCTGTGTCTTTTCACAAGGTGGAGCGGCTAACTAAGCTGATCAGATCAACGCCCTGTGTTTATTTTTTTTTTCTTCCCAAGCAGCAACATTTAAAGATTCAAAGAGAATGAGGACAGCAGCCTCATTCATGTCAAGATTGTCTCAAACCTCGTTCCTTCCTCCCTTCCTTCCTCCCTTCCTTCCTTCCTTCCTCCCTTCCTTCCTCCCTTCCTTCCTCCCTCCCTTCCTTCCTTCCTCCTCTCTTCCTTCCCTCCCTTCCTTCCCTCCCTTCCTTCCTTCTCTTCCCCCCACCCCCCCAACTCCCAGATCTGTATCAAAACCAATTTACTTCTAACTTAGCATGAGCTTTCTCAGTAAAGACTGGGAAAAAACTAAAATCACATCACACAGAATCTGCAGCTCCAATTTTTCTTCCACTGAAAAGTTATTTGAGCAAATGGGGAGAAAGTGGAAATTCATTCGAAATGTGTCCAAGTGACACATCAGGCTTATCCTCTGTGAGGATATTGGGACTCCCTCTTTACACTGAAGCCGCTGTTATTTATGTATCTATATCCATGCCAAATTTTAGCTAAAGACTTTGCATGATTGAAAAAAAATGATAAAAAAGAAACCCAGAAGCTGAACATGTGTGTGCGGAGAGTTCTTGACTCATCATGCCTTGTTGTATGTAGGATAAAACTGAATACTTAACATTATATTAGCTTGTTTTCCCCTATGATAAGGACAGTGTTTCTAGATGAGAACTCCTCAAATCCCTGGCATATTATGAAGACAGGAAAGATTATTACCTTGATACAAGTTATTTTGTGCAAGACTCTCCCCCCTAATTTAAACCAGGGGATTATAGCGTCTTCACAGCTAGCAAAAAAAGCTTGTGCTCTTGTTGCAGGTTATGCTCCCGTTTCGCCTGTTTTTTCCTTTCTTTCGGGGGATATTTTTTGCGTGGTTGGTCGCGGTTTTTGCTGCGGTTGTTACGCGGCCCCAGGTTTGCAGGCGGCGGGGCCGGCGCTGGGCCGGGGGGGCGCGGGGCGCAGGCCCCTGTGCCGGCGGCGGGCGCTCGGCGGCAGCCCGGGACAAAGCGGGGCGATGTCGGGGGCCGCCGCTGCCGCCCGGGCAGCCCCCGGGGACCCCGGCCCCTCTTGCGGGGCTGCTACCACCGGCTGCGCCGGGGGCGGGGGGGCGGGGAGAGGAGAGACAAGCGCGGGGCCAGCTGCAGATGGAGGCGGGTCGAGGGATAGGTCAAGGTTAGAAGGAGCTTGCTATTGATCTGGCTTTGAACGCGAGACAGGGAGAGCAGAGAGACTAAAGGGGGAGCTGTGAGACAAGACATTAACAGCTTTCAGTGCTAATGATCACAAGTGCCAGACAAGGGAGGAAAGAGGAGACTGAGAAATCACTTTGGAATTTCTCCCCCCCCCTCCCCACTGGGATGTATTTTCGGAGGGGGGGAGGCGGGCTGGGGGCTCAGCCCCCGCAGCCCTGCCCGCAGCCGGCCAGGCGGTGAGGGCGGCCGTGGGGCTCCGGCGGCCCTGCCGCCCCAGGCCGGCGGGGCGGCCGCCTGGTCAATCATTGCCGGCCCTTATCTGCCGCGCTCAGTGCCCACTGGAAGACACTGGTTAATCAACAGATGATGCCCAGTAACTTCCCGATAAGCTGCGCTCCGAAGGGGTGCAGCTTCCTGCAGCTCGCCGAGAAAGGGCCGCAGCCGCTGCGAGCCGGACTTTGCACCCCCGAGGGCGGAAAGTGACCCCCCCACACTCCCCGCCACCAGGGCCGCAGCCCCGCGGAGCGGCCCCGGGGTCGGGCCGCGCTTCGCCCGGCGGGCACGGCCACTTTGTGTGGCCTCGCCAGCCGGGAGTGAAGGAGGGATCAAAGCGGGCAGGGGAGCAAGGGCAGCCCCGTCCCCGCCGGCCTGCCCGGACCCCCTTCCCCGCGGGTGCGGGGGCCAGCGAAGGGGAGCCCCTTCCCTCCGCCCCCCCGAGGGTGCCTCATGCCGACCCGCGGCGCCTGCCCTTCGCCTGCCCGGCGGCGCGGAGCCCGTGCCATCGCCGCGCTCATTTTCCTTTGCAGGACCCGGCAAAACAAACCAGAACACGCACGGCAAAGAATCTAAACGGCTTAAGCGCCGTTAAATGTCTTTTGCGTATTTGTCGTGCGTTAACAGAGGCGGAGGAAGGCAGAGCCGGGGCAGAGGAGGGCACTGCCAGGCTGGCCCGGCGCCCACCGCCCGGCCGCGGACCGGGGGGGGCCGCTGCCCTGGGCGCGCCGTCGGGCCGGGCTGCGGGGGGCCGGGGTCTGGCAGCGCCGAAACGCGAGCTGGGAGCGGTCGGGCGGGTGTAGGGAGGGAAAGACGGTTTTAGTGGAGGAGGCGAGAGCGATGCTGTTTAGCCAAATTTCTCACAAAGCTGATTAAGGGCACCGAGATGAATTCTGGTCCCCGTCAAAGCTTTCAGGCGATTTAATACAAAAAAATATTCATTTAACGTGGAAAGTGAATGACACGACTGCAGAGCAGCTCTCCTAGCGTACTCCGAGTGGAGGCTGGGTTTCTTGGGTTTCTGCTCCATCTGCCTCTGAGCCCCCAGCCCTCCCCCTCCTCTCCATTCCCCTCGCCCTGTCCACACCTGGTGCTGAAAAGCTGTTTGCACCGAGCAGCTTCCTTGTCTGGGGAGAGAGACGGAGAGAGGAAAAAATAATCGCAGGAGATGAGCTGGGAGAGCGGAGGCAGAGGGGAAAAAGTTGGTTTCCAAGAATCTCCTAAGTTAGAAGCGCACGCAGTTGTGAGCATTTACCTGCGTGTGAAATAGGAGGACAAGTGCACCGAGCTGCAGTCCCTGGGAGCCCGGCGTCTCTCGATTCGTGGCTGAGACTTAATTCCTCCAAGGAAAAATCTTCTCTGCCAGGATTTTAAGGGAAGGGGGGTAGGGGGGTGGGAGAAGAAGGTCGGAGCGTGTGTGCGTGTGCGGATCGGGTGTGCGCGCGTGTCCCGCTACCATCACACTTCGGGTAGGGAGAGAGGAGGGAGGAAAAAAAAACCTCTCCCCAGCCCACACAGATATTTGTGTTGTTGTAAAACTGTTTGAAAGAAATGCAGGGGGGACGTGCTCGCCGCCGCGGAGCTGCTGCGGCGGCGCCTGGAGGGAAGAGCAGCCCGAGACCCCTCGGGAGCCGCCGCCGCCGGGCTCGGACGGCGGGGAGCACGACCCAGCGCCGAGCCTGGCCGGCGGAGCCGCGATGAGTAACGGCGAGGCGGCGGCACCGGCGGTCAGCGCGCCGCAGCCTCCCGCCCCTGCCGCCTTCGGCCGCGGAGCCCGGCGCGGCGCAGCGCGGGCCCGGGCAGCCGCTCCGGCCCCGAGCGCGGCCGGGCCGCCCCACCGCCCCCGCCCCAGCCGCCCCCGCCGCGGCCGGCGCCGGGCTCGGGGAAGTTTGGCCGTGCGTGAGGATGCGGATCCATGCCTGCCCCCGCTCCCCCCGCCGCCGGCACCCCGCGTCCCCGGGAACGCGGCGCTGCACAAAGCCCGGCGCGGTCCCCAGCCCCGCTGCGCTGTAGGCTGCGTGCGAGCGGGTGTGCGCGAGTGTGTGTGAGTGCGGGTGTGTGCGGTGTGTGCGAGTGGCGTTTCTTGTTCTCTTGCAGGGTACAATGTTAAAAAGCCACCGCTAGTCGCCCCCAGTGCTCCTACTCTCTGGGTCTTTTTGTCTCTAGTGCAGATTAAACGTCACGTCCGCACTTGAACTTGAATTTTATCCCATTGTACAGAGGCAGCCCCAGCCATAGAGAGACAGAGCGCTCCCAGAGAACCAGGACTCCGCCATCTTCACATTGCAATATATAATAGTAATAGCCAGCACCAGCCCAGCTGCACTGGGGGCTTCCTTCCTTCCAGTCCCAGTGCCAGGCGAGGGGGGAAGAGTGCAAAGTGGTGCAGGAGCACTGGCAATCCAAAAGCACCAGGGCAAAGCAGTGCCACTTGAACTGGGAAAGAGGAGACACAGTTTTGGCTACCCCTTTTCAAAAAAATTCTCTCTATATATCTACCCAGCAAGGGTCAATCTCTGAAAAACATTTTTTTTGGCATTTTTTTTTTGTGTGGGGGCAATCCCATTTCTAGTACTTTTTTTTATATTTCTGCTTTTTTTTCTCTTTATTTTGTTTTATTTTCTCTCCTTTTTTTTTTTTTTTTTTTTTTTTTTTTTTTTTTTTTTTTTTAACCCTCCTGGTGGAAAAGCGCACTTGCCAATTTGCCAAGCACTCTGGAAACAGGGAAAGAGAAAAGTGTCACTGGCGGTGCATATCCTCCTAAGTTCAAGAAGAGATCTGGAAGTCCAAGTGGCAGAAGCAGTGGAGAAAAGACAGAGTGTGTGAAAGAGAGAGAAAAAAAAGAGCGAGAAAGAGCTTTTCCTGATGATGATGATTTTTAATTGAGAGGGGATCCCATCCAGTGCACCACAGCAGCAACAAAAAGGAGGCTTTTTTTCCTTTTCTTTCTTTTTTTTTTTTTTTTTTGAAAGAAGAAGAACTCGATAAAGAAGAAGAAGAAGAAAGAGGAAAAAAAAAAAAAAAAAAGAGGAGGAGGATCGCCCCCCCAGCACATCCCCCCAAACCAGTGCAGCTCTCCAGGCGATGCCAGTGTAAATGCCAGGGCAATGTCCCGTCGCAAGCAGGGAAACCCGCAGCACTTGTCACAAAGAGAGATTATCACACGTAAGTTTGAACTTGGAACCAAACCGAGCCGAAATCGAGGAGCAAAATTAGGGAAGGGGAGGAAGCGGTTGGGGGGGGTGGGGGTGGGGGGGAGACTCCAGGAGCAACCAAAGCTGGTAAATGACTTCAGAGAGAGGGAGAGGAGAAGGGAACTAAAGAGGGGAGGGGGGTGTGTGGCTGGGGGATGGGCTGGGGGTGGAGGGGGGGAGAAGCCCGAAGTTTGCTGTGCGTTTTTGCAGTGGTGCGGAGGTGAGGCGGGCGGGCAGGCGGGCGGCGTGGAGCGGGGAAGGCGCTGCCGGCGGGGAGAGCGCGGCGCGGCGCGGGGGGCGCGGGGCTCCCCCGGGAGCGGGCGCGGGGGGCGGCGGAGAGGGGCGCGCCGGGCCGGGCCGCCCCGCGGGGCTCCGCCGCTCGCCCCCGGCCCTGCTCTTCGTTCCCTGCTCCGGGGGCAGCGCGGAGCGGTGGGAAAAGTTGGCTGAACGCCTTGCCTCGGCGTGACAGCCCGGCCGGGAGGTGTGTGTGCGGGGGGGGAGGGGGGGCGGACCGAGGTGGGTAGCGAGGGGGGGGGAAGCGGAGCGGCCAGGGGGGACTTAACGGGAAGCACATGGAGGCAGTGGGCCGGCCGGGGCAGGCGGGCCGGCAGCGGCGGGCGCCGAGCCCCCCGGCGCGGGGGCGCGGGGCAGGTAGATGGGCAGGCTGCACCCTGCCCGCCCCAGGTGCATCGCCGGCGGGGGGAGATAACTCTCCTCCAAAGCGGGGAAGGGAAGGCAGGATGAGCTCGGTTGGGGCTAGAGGCAAGGCTGCAGAGGGCTGGGGGCGGACGGGGGTGTCTATCGGTGGCGGGGGACGCGGAGAGAGCTAAGGCGGGGGACGGGGCTGGAGGGCACGAAATGCCGGGCAGCGGCACCGGCTCGGGTGCCCGGGCAGGGAGCAGAGGCTGCACTTTGCTGAAGCTCCTATCGTGAAATGAAAACACACACATTACTCTCCCCCCCCCAGTAGGGAAGGAAAAAATAAAGTGGGGGGAGGGAAGGAGACGCCCCCCCTCCCTCCAGCTCCAGCATCCCCCCTCCTCCCCGTTCCCACCCCTCCAGCCCCGGGAGAGGGGCGACCGCCTGCAGGCAGAGTAGGGGGCAGATCTCCGCGCCGGGCGCCCCGCTCCGCTGCTCCGCCGCTCCCGTCCCCGCGGGGCTTTTACCGCTGGGGGGGGAGGGGGGGCGCCTCCCGGGGCGCGGGACCCTCAGAGCTCCCCACTGCGCCGCCGCCACCGGGGCGGGGCGGGTTGGGGGGGGGGGGAAGGTCAGGTCAGGGAGGTCCCAGTTTACCTCCTATAGCATCTGACCCGTTTGGGGGGCTGGTAGAAAATGCCCGGCGAGGTTTCGAGGTTTGGGGGGGCGGGGACCAGGATGGGGCCCCGCACCCCGCCGGGAAGGCCGGCTCCCTCCCCCCCCCCCCCCCCCCAAGTCCGCAAGTTGCTGTGCTGCGGGGGGCGGCGGTGCGCATGGAGCCAGCCCGGGGCTGAGCCTGAGCCGCGGCGGATCCGAATATTTATGTTGAGATTTTAAAGAATTTAAATAAATAAATAAAATATTCCCCCGGCTTCTCTCCCCTCCCCTGAAAGCCAAGAATAGGAGCCATCTGCCAGGAGCATTTGGTGCTTGCGAGCTCCTCTCTTTCTTTGTTACCGGTGATAAATTTCTGTTTGTAAGATTTCCTTGGGAATCGAGATATGTGTATAATTTTTCCACCTCCTGTGAGGTTGTTTTTCTTTTCGTAGTGGAGGGTTGTGGGGGGGACGGTTTGGGTCCCGAAATTTCAATTTCTTTCGCTCTGTCTTTCCTCCCCCCCCCCCCCTTTTTTTTTTTTTTTCTTGGTGTGCGCCTTTATTTTTTAACCCGTTCCTCCTTTCCCCCCCCCCCCCCTCCCCCCTCCCGCCCCAGCCCATCAGCTGGTGGAACACAAATGAAGATGCATCTGGTATTCAGCTCTTTCTGGGGGGGTTTCTTTTTAATTCATTGTTATTTTGGAACCAGATTTGCATCACCATAAAAGGTGGATTTCCCCCCCCTCCTCAATTCCCTCCCCTTCGTTAACTGCATTTTTGTTTTTAACCATCCGGTTTGGAAAATGCATTTCCCTTTTTGTTGATGGCTTCTTCCCACCCCCCCACCCCCACCCCCTTTTTTAAAAAATTTATATATATATTTTATTTTTTAAGAAAAAGCATCAACAACCCTCTAAATCGCCCAGTGCAATTTCTCCTACTTCTCTTGTCTCACTTGCAAGGAGATGTGGGGTGTTGAAAGGGGGTGTGCGGAAAATCTGGTTTGTTGTGCACGTCTGATTTTGTTTAAAGGGGTGAAACATTTCTTGCTGCTGTTGCTGCTGGGGGGGGGGGGGGGAGGTGGGGTGGAGAAGAGAGCCAGGTAGGTTTGTTCTTCCAATTTGATCTCCTTTTCTGATCGCTTTACTTGAAAGTAAATAATGAGACAGGAGAGCATTAAAAGGTGCCGATGAGCTGCGTGTACAATGGGTTTAGCGGGGAGGCTGGGGAGGAATGGAGAGCAGAGCGGTACGCCGCTTCCCTCCCTCTCCTCCTGTATTTATTTATCTCTCCATCCTGAGGAAGCTGGCGGAGAAATCACGCTGCATACTGAACAGTGGCAGAAAAAAATTAAGGTATCCAGGGGAGGAGGTGGTGGGGGCCGGGGGGCTGCGGCTGGGGCTGGGGAGCAGGAAGCACAGGCATTGCAGCGCACAGGCGCTGAGCCTCAGCTGCGGGCTTGCAGGAGGGGGGTTTCGCAATCTCCGCACTCCTCAGGAAGGTGTCATTCGTGGGGGGAAAAGGAGCCAGGGAGACTGTTCTCTGTAAGGGGGAGTTTGGAAAGTAGCGGGCAATGGAATGGGAAACCGAAACACTTTCAACAAAGTAAAGCCAACCCCAAGCCAAGCTCCCAAAGCTGGGATGAATTGATGCAGTTTTCAGAAATCTTGTATTTATGTCATGTTTAGCATGGGCTTTCCCCCCCCGCCTTCTCTTTCTCCCTTTTTGGCGTCTGTCAGGAGAGTTGCATTTCAGGATGGATTGGAGGTCTGTGCCAGGCAAGGACAGAGAGATTGGGAGAGAGATGGAGGGTGGTGGGGGTGGGTGGTGGGTGAGGGAGAGGGAGAGAGAAGGGTTTTCTGACACTGCTCAGCTGGAGTTTATTGGGTTTCATGCTCTTGGTGTTCAGAGAAACGTTTAGATCCTGAGTGTAAGACAAACAAACAAACACAAAAAGCAGAGAGGCTGCAACGTAGTTATGCTCCAGAGTTGCAGCGTCTCATTAGCACAGTGGTCTTTAAGACTGCAAAACGGAGTGGCCTGTTTCTCCTTGCCAGTCTTTCCCAGGCAGCCTTGTAAGGGATGCATGTGCAGGACAAAAAGAGAGGAAACACATGCAGAGAAAAGAGCAGCTCTGGACTTTTCTTCAGTGGTGGTGGACAGAACAAACTTGGTAGCCGAGCTCATTTTAATGGGTGGACAAAGCAGAAGAGGCGATCACGTAGGGAAGAGGAGGCTGAGCTGTTAAGCTGTTCTGTGCAAAGAAACGTTACTTTGGTTTGATTCAAATCGCTGAGTTTCCAGCTTCAGATCTTCTGTTTTTAACTTGAGAAATCTGGTTTCAAACTAGCCTTGCATTTTGCATTTGAAGGACATGTGAAAGGCAAGAGCATGTGAAAAGCTCACTGGTAGCAGTTTTGCAGAAGGTGGCAAACCAAGAACATTTCTGTAGAGCAACAGCAAAGATTGGGAGGGAAAGGCACAGTAAAATCATAAAATTCCAGGTAGAGAACCAGGTTTCCCAAGGAGGCTCCTCACTACCTGGTCAACAGGTTCCATAGGAAGAGTAGTAATTTCCTTTATCACTTTGTATTTATGTGTAGTCATTAAAAATAATTATAAAAAAACCTCTATGAATTTTTGCATGTCAAAGTTTTGCAAATTCCTTCAAGGAGGTTTTCTTAAAATGAATTTAGATTTAGTGCAATTAAGGTACTTTTCCTACAGACGACACCCCTTCCCCCCCCCCCCCCATGTAATCAACTCTAATACGAAGAGAATGTAAGCTGTGACTGAAGAATTAGAGGAAATTATTATTATTTTGGAGATGGCTGCATTTTTCATATCTGCCTAGCTGTGCACAGAAAAGCTTAACATGCTCTTAAAAGACATTACATGTGTTGGCTTTAAATAAGGCAGGAAAAAAGCCCAAAAATGGTTGTGTGCTGTTGACTTCCAGGTTGCCTTTCATTTGAATATATTTGTATTGGACTTTCAAGATAAAAAAGAAAAATAAAGCAATTTTTCATAGTTTCTGATCTTTTAAAATATTTTACAAAATCTAGTGCAGAGTAACTAGATTGTGGATGTGGGTTGTTCTGTCCTTTTTGGTTGATGTGCTCAGGGGCTTAAATGGATGTACAGTGGGTGAGAAATAATTTTGCATTTTTTTGCTGGTCGGCAGATGCAGAGCATATTTTGTCAGGCTTATTTAAATATTGAGAAATAAAGGTCTTGAAGATTTTACAACCTGGCTGCCTTTAACAGGAACGGTTGGAGCCCTTGTCTTGCGCAAAACGTACATTTCTCTGTAGAACAAAGGGTTGTCTTGTGGCATATTTGACAATAATTATGACTTAGAGGAGTATGCGCTCGTAGAAGTAGTACAAATTATTGATATCAGTTACCGACTTCAGTTGACACCTCTTCAGCGGCTCTTCCCAGGGCTGCGCTTGCTGCTAGCGAACCCCTTCGCTCAAAAAATGCCTCGCACAAGTTGGTCGCTCCCCTTCCGTTTCCCACCTGGATTACTTCGAGCTCCGTCTTGTTTGTTGATGGAAAATACTTTCCAAAATAAACTTTGCTGGCTTGCTCAGCCGCCTCGCGAGCCTGCCTTGTGCCCCTGGCGAGAAGTGGCGGGTGTTGGCGACTAGGGGGAGCTCGCAGCCCGTGTGATGGGCTGCGGGGCCGGCCCTGCCCGGCTGCGGCTGCGGCGCGGTGCGCTGCCCCGGGAAACAGCCGCCGCGGCTCCGGCGCTCCACGGCGCTGCGCGGTGCTCCCAGTGTAAAGTTGTAGTATCGATTTTCACGAGGAGATCTATATAGCGCTAGCTGAGAGGGGCTGCGAGCCAGACAAATCTCTTTTTAGCTAAATCCCGGCTGATTAATTGGTTTGGGCGGACAGGAGTTTTTAATTAAAACGAGTTTTTAACAGTGCCTTTTATTGTCAACATGCAAAGTTTAAATTCTCGATTTGTCCTCGTCAGATGATGGCAGTCGGGGGGTAATGATACCTGTACATGAGCAAGTCTGTGTGTGTGTGGGGCGGAACAACCCACGGAGATCCGTTAGTTTGTTCCAGTGGATGTAAAAACACAGAGCGAGGAAGCTGGAGTTCTAGGAAAAAGTGTGTACAGCAATAAAGCAGACATGCACGTACATAATTTGGCATTGATTACATGTCAGAAAGCCACATGTACCCCTGCTGAGAGGATCTGATGTGAGATAGTGTACTGTACTTTGATCTTCAGGTCCTTATAGCAAAAAATCTGCAGTTTATGGAAATAGGCATTTTTTTCCTAGAGAAATAAAGGCAAAATCACATCTGTCACATAGAAGTTGGTGCTGAGCAGCTCACAGGCTGCTCTGCCAGGCTTGTGCTGCTCTCTGCTTGCAGTCGGCTTGTGCATCGTGGACGGACTTTAGCGGGACACTTTCTCGCCCAAACATATAATTTCACGGCGTGCACATGGGAAGCTTCGATCAGGGGATGTTGATTTCACCCAGTCTGAGCAATTCATCAAGTTATGATATTGTTAATATAGCACAAGCGTCTTCTTATTTTTAGGGTGCAATATGTGCATGGAGGTTATCCTGCGACAGGAAAGCACGCTTTATTCTAACCTGAAAGAGAAGTAAATTAGGTCAGACAAAAGATCAGGGCTGTCATCAGCTGTACAAAAACCCTTCACTCTTGGGTAGAGAGGGCCAGCAATTTATCTGATGATTTCTCTACCTCATTTAATGTTTGAATTGAGGTAGCTGGAAGCATATAGACAGGAGCCAGCTCGTTTGACAGACCGGTAAACTGAAGAGCACAGTGCCCGGGCCGCTTGCTGATGCTAGTGTTCCCCAGCCATGGGGAAAACCTTCCCTTCTCCCCTTCCGAAACCTCAGACTTTGCTGACTGTGGCTTTCCTTCCATTCCGTGAGCGTTAACTTTTACCAAGAGAAAAAATTCCATGAGTGTTAACTTTTACCAAGAGAAACAATGATTCCTCTCTCTTCCTTCCCCTCTCCTCTGCCCACCCAGTGCACGCACACCCATGCTCCCCTTCCTCTTGCTCCCTCCTCTGCCTCCCACCCGTCTCATCCAGGTCGAAGCCTGGTGGAAAAGTCTCCCTGCGGAGACCTACTACCCCAAAATGGCTCTCTGCCTCCTTGCTGGAGCATTTCCTTCTTTTCAGTTGCAGTTTGGTTTCGCCAGGGCTGCGTTGCAGTTGTTGGTTGAATTTGATCTCCCCTCAGTAGCCTCCAGAGAAAACACGCAGAAAAATAAACAGGGGCTGGGGGTTATCGCCTGCTTTAAAGTTAGCGATACTGTAAAAGCGCTTGGTGAAGCATCAGCATTGGCTGTAGACGGCTTTATATATATGTATATTTTTAATGAGGGAGGGAAAAAGCATCAATAACTGCATGCATTGATAAATGCATGATTCATTCAGCTGCTCTTACTACAGCATCTTCCTCTTTTCGTGTTTATTTACTTTCTGAAAATGTATCTGGGCAGGCTGCACACCGTTCCTCTGCACCCACGGTTACAGCCTTGGAGGCAGTTGTGTGTTCAGCTCCTAAATATCAGTCAAATATGCTTGTTGCCTGCCCTCCTTCCTGAAAAGCTGTTGCTTGCTCGGTACTGTAGATCCTTGCTGGAGCTTTAAGTAGCAGCTTCTTTTTCTTTCTTTCTTGTTTGGTTTTTTTTTTTTCTTTTTTTTTTTTTTTTTTCCAAAGGATATATAAAAAATGCCTAAAGCAGGCTATTCGAAAACAAATTAAAGCAGAGGGACACACTTCATGCGTTGCAGGCACGCGCCAGTAGAAGGGGGTTAGAAGAATATCATCATTTTACTGGCAAAAGTGACACCAGATCGGGGATTTGATTAATGGTGCAGCATTCACAGGGACTTAGTTCTGTGTTTTTGACATATGCAAGTCTTTTGTGTAGTTGCCTCAGTGCAAGAAATTCTGGTGTTTCTTTTTTTTTTTTTCCTGGAGCAGCTGATAATTTGTGTATGTGCTGGATATGCCCAAGGTACTTTCCAAAGGCTAAGCACTAGACAGCACAGTATAAAAAAGGAATCCAAAGTTAAGGGAGAGGAAAAAAACACACTGGTTTACTTAACTTTTTTATGACCTCTTTTACTAAGCCACTGGAAGAAGCCATAAATTCGCTGAATGTTATAATGAATATGCTTCAATGAAAGTAAAAAAAAAGGCTTAAGAAAATTGTATATGAGCAACAGTGTGCCATACACAATTGAGAAACACAGTCTCTTTTGAGCCTCATTCTTAAGAAAAGAACAGAGCCGTTGTTGTTTAATACATGTTCAAAACTAATTACTTAATTTTGATCATGCCTTTTAAATTCTTGGGTAAGAATCTGTGCTTCCAATATCCTTTTCCATGCCAGTTAAAAACCTGTACCCAAATACTGTTCCTTCTCCTTTTGTGGCACCAAGTGCTCCTTTTTCTCCTTGGTTGTCGTTTAGTTTTAAATAAAACAAATGTATTCACTGGGGAACAAAGAATGCTTTTATATCACATCATCACATCCCATTTTATCTGCGGAGATTTACAGCTTCTGCAGTCTATAGAAGAGCCTGTGTATTTTCCACTCTCAAAAGCAGTAAATAATTTTTTATGAACATATAGTTTACTTAAGAGGAGACACACCACTCCCTTCTTTAACACTATATATAGTTTCTGATGAAATAACATCTGACAAGTGTTGGAGATTCACACAGATCCTTGGATATTCTCGGCTTTTGTTCCATTTGGGTCCGGCGTGGTTATTGTGCAGTTTTCCTTCTTTTCCCTAAACCCTGATGTGTTGCCCAGCTCTTTGCGGCGGTGCTTGGGCTTGCTGCATCTCAGGTGTGTACAGAGGGTTAAACTGCTTTCTGAGGGATTCAGGCTACTTCTGCAAAAGGTGCCTGACTACTAACTCACAGCTGTGTGCGGGGCTTGCTCAAGCTTTGGAGTGAAACGGGTTCTCCCCCCTCAGCCTCCCTGCACGGCTGGGTCCCGATCCTCTCGTCCTGGTCCCCTGGCTGTCGGTACGCAGCAGGGGCGGCTTGGCAGGCTGTGCCGGGGTGGTGGGCTCTGTCCTGCCCGCTGTGGGCCATCGCCACCCACTGTGCCATGCTGCCGGCTGGCATGCAGGGACGGGGGCTGGCGTGCGGCGGCGGGTGACCGGATGGCGGCGGCTTGGCAGCGGCACCGGGGCCATGCATGGTGCGGCGGAGCGTGGCTGCTGCTCTGGCCGCCTTTGTGCACTTTGCACATGCCTGAGAGTTGCTGGGAAAGTGAAGCAGAGCTGTGGGCCCCTGCGTTTCTGGGGCTTCCCCACCAAGTTGCCTCTTTTGGCCGACTCAGACTTCTATTTAGAAAAAAAACCTACAAAGAATTGTTTTTCAGTCCTCAGAAAAATTAAAAATTGATGGCAGATAAGCGGTGCCTAGTACCACTGAATGTGATGCTGATGCAATATGTAGGCATAAGATCAACTCTGCACCTTGCAGCTGCAGGGAGCTGCGGAGAGGCTCTGGAAACAGGTTATTGATAAACTTTGACGGTGAGGAGCTGCATCGCCCGCTTTGAGCAGCGTTAGTCTTTGTGCAGCGAGGATCCTGACACTGATCTCGGCGATAACCCAGCCAGAGAGCGTGTGATCCGAGCCATTTCCGTTAAGCATGTTGATGTTACAGTAAATGTAACATGTGGGTGTTGATTGAAGGGACATAATTTTCAGGCCTGCTTTGGGGCAACACCCTGAAGTCACTTCTTTGTGCTCGCTCCCCAGCTAAGCTGAGCTCTTTCTGGATGTGCCTTCAAGACAGCAGTGACTGTGTGCAGAGAACAGCATGCTCGGCACACTGCGGCACACTTGCGGGTGGCTTTCCGTGCCTGGACACCAGGACCCTGGGCAGCCCCAGCTCATCCCAGAGACGGGTGGCCCCTGGGGTAGCCTGTGCTTCTCCCCCCAGATGGGCACAAGGGCAGGCGGTGGTGGGGTGCTAGGGCAGGCAGGGCACCCAGCAGCACCTCTGTGGCAAAGACACTGGCAGCGCTTGTCTTAACTGTTCAGTTATCGATTTGTGCAGAAACCAACCGTGGAGGGGAGGTTTCACATGCAATACTTTGGCCCAGCACCAAACCGTTCCCTTTTCCCCTTTCTCTGCCTCCTTTTGGTACTGCGGAACAGGGAAAATGAAGATAATAGGTTGGCAACTTTTAGATCCCTTCTTACCTTGATTCTGCAGTGCAATGAAAAGGCAAGAAAAGAAATTACTGCTGCCCGGACCCAGCCTCACCCGTACCCTGTGAACAAGCATCTACGGTTCTGTCCTTTGAGGGCTTGGAAGTGATTTTTAGTAACACAGTCTTGTTCACTATTAATGGGTATGATTCTGAGACATCTGACAGGCAGAAAGTAGTTGCATGTGCATTTGCTTTAATACTGGGCATGAGAGTATTGTTTGCATGGGGCACATATGCTCTAATGATGTCACCACGCTGAAGTAGGAGTGCTGGTGGTTTTGTGACAGTGCTTTTATGGAATTAAGAAGTTTGTCCACTGTATTTTGACGTGGTTGGCAGCCAGAGAGCTTGGAGACGCTGCTTACAGTCTAGCCAGCAAGTGTAACGCTTTTCAGAGAAAAGCAAATGATTTAGATTGTCCGGTTGCATTAATTTCATGAAGCCATTGGATAAAAACAGTGTCACTCATGTCCCCATAGATCGTCTGTCCCCGGCTCGCTGTGCTCCCTAGGTGGGCAATGCCTAGGCAGTCCTCTTCAGAGAAATCTCTGGGTGCAGAGAAAATGCCAGGCACACCTTAACACACCTGGAAGAACCAGGGCACGAGTCCTGGCTGGAAATAGCTCGTTTGCATTTTTTTTTTTCCTTTTCCCATGTAAGGGAGATGAGATGTTTTCCCTTCTCCTATTTTGTGTAGCTTGATCTCTCCTTCTTAAAAAAAAAGAAATTAATTTTAAATAAATACTTGGGAGGAAACACCTTCCTCTCCTCAAGTCCAGCTACCAACAAACAGCAATAAAACCACAGAGTTAAATTCAAATAATGTGAAGCGACTCATTTGAAACCCACAGACACAAGTGGAGTCAGAACTTTAGATTGAGACTGGCCTAAATTGCCCCATTGGTATTAAAGGACTCCTTAAACAGCCTAAGATCTTGGCTGTTGTATTAACCAGGCATGACCTGATGCGTTATGGGCTGGACTTGCAGGCTTTTTTCTCTTTCCCTTTGTGGGTTTTAAATCTCTCCTGTAATGTTACTTGAATGTAGGTTTTTAATGGCTTAATTGAGTTGTCAATAGGAAGCCTTTTATTTTTTTTTAATGCCAAGTAAAAAAAAATGCAAATCGACATGGATAAAATGCATTTGAAGACCTTTTCAGTATTTTGTTTTTCATTCTTTTATGTCTGTTTTCCACGTCCTGAGTAAGAGGATGTAATATAGCTTCTGCATTGTTGGGTGTATGGCTGGTCTCATGCTTGATGATTTGTTAAGCTCAAATCAGAAATAGAGTTGAGGAAAAAAATCTTTTGATAGTTTGAAACCCAATTACTACTGATCACGAGGGCTCGGCATACCAAGAAAACGAAAAGCTGATTTTCGGTAATGTGACGACTGCCAAAATATGAAGGAATACCAGATGTTGTTTTAAAAAAGTGCCATTGCAGAGTCCTTGGAAAGAGAGAGTGAGCGAGTGTAAGTGAATAGGCATATGTGGATTTAACTAATATTCAGATGAAGTGTAGAACTGAAAAGAAAGAATTCACAACAGTTTAGCTGTTCAAACCTTCTTCATGTTTCCACAGATGCCTGGTCAGGACCCTTATCAAATGCAGCACTTTTGCTACATTTTCTGAAGAACACAATTTAAATCACTGGCAAAAAAATATAAATCCTCACATAAAAAAGATAATAAAGTTGAGTTCTGTGCTTTTCTTTTTATTTGTTACATATATATAAATGCCAAAATTCAGCCTTTTTCGTTTAAGAGACAGACTTTAATCTGAAGGCTTTACAGGAATGTTAGGTGAAACTAGTAACAAGCATTTTCCTTACAACCCTTGGTTCAGTTCCTGTTTTTGTGTTGTCTTTTCCAGCTCTTTGTCCCATCTCCCGCGTGTGTATCTGCATGCCTGTGTGTGCCTCTCTGTATGGGTTTTTTTAATATTTTGACACACTGCTCCCCCTTAATAGGAATTCTTCCTACAAATAGCGTGCACATTTCTAAAGGACCCTTTTCACAGTCTTTTTCTTTTGGCTCTAAAATGATGTATATGTAATTGGTAATTAAAGGTGCAAGCTTTCTTCAATATAAACAATATTGCTCAATGTTAGATCATTAAAGGGAAGTGCAGAACTAAATAATTACCTTTTGCATCGTGACACACTGTTCGCAGGCATCCGCTCCCCTCCCAGCAGTCCCTGTTCAGCGCGGGGTTATGGCTGCATTTTCACTAAAGCAAGGAGGCATCTTTTCATGATATAAATTGGTGAATTAATCATGTAGTATTGTCTTCAAACTCCTTTTAAGCTTAGATTAAGGGGTAAAAGGTAATTCATGGTTTTCAGAATGAGTATTTTGCTGTGTATTTGGTAAGCTTGGTGTGAGTTAGGAAAAGGAAGCCTTCCCGTGCCCATCATCTGCTCCAGCAGGATGGTTCATGCCTGAGCACTTTTCTGAGGTCCCTGTCCTTTTCTGCTGTCACTGGTGCTGCTGCTGCTCTCCGCTTTGCTGTTAGTGAAGTCTGATGAAACTTGCAATACAGCTGGTAGATACACCCATCAATTATTCATTCTGGAAGGCAAAAATGGGGGCAATTCTTTTTCTAAACTGCCTTTTTCAAGGTTCAACCATTTTTGTTGCCAGGTAATACATTTCACCTTCTACCTCTTATCTCTTTCCTATGCGTGTTTGTTTTTTGTATTTTTTTTCTTCTTCAATTTGCTGAAGAGTGGGACAAAATTCCTTTTGTTTTTCAGCCAGGATGAGAATTCAGATCTGGATTATAACATCTGTTTATCTCTGTCTTACTTCTTTGAGATATTTGTGTGACTTGCTTTCCCCAGGAAACACATAAGCAAACTGCGCGGGCTAGTAGTGAACATTTTTCCTCCTATTCCTTTAATCCTGATTCGATTAGAGGTCTCACTCACTGATTTACATACTGTTAGTTCCTCTGTTTTGTTCAGCCCAAATCCTATAGTCCTTGCAGAGGCAAAACAGCCTTAGGCAAAAGTCAGTGGTAATTTTGCCTGAGTAAAGACCAAGGTTTGTATGATTTGGCAGTTACACAGCAGAACAAGAGAAAACAAACCAAAAAACACGTTTTGCCCCAGAAATGGATTGTGATCCATAATTATTTTATAATGTAAGAATTATCTTCTAAATACCCATTAAAAACACACTGTGTTTTATTAATTGTGAAATTAGAAGTTATGTATTTCTTAGAAACTGATGCAGGTCACTCAGAAATGCTTTCCCAGTCTTTGGGGGTAATGGTATGAAATCCATCAGGTCTGTGGGCAAGATTTAAACAAAAAACTTTTATGAACCTATATAACAACTGCAGGGTTATTTGACATCAGGAAAGTAGAGTGGAAGATTTCAGGCTCAGCCAATATTCCCAGTATGTTAAATAAGTGCCTCATTCTCTTTCCCACTGTACGCACTTTTGAAACCCCTTAACTTCGCATGAGACTGTATCTTCCTTACCTTACTCTTGCAAATAGTTTGCTGTGATTCATGCTAATGGGTGGTCATTTAACCTTGGCAGTATCTTTGTGATGGGACAAGGTGGTACTAGTTTTGTATGCCACAGGGAGCCTGATCCTGTTTGTTTGGAGGACAGAAGCTTTTCCCCTCTCTCTGAAATAGGAGGAGGGATTTGGGTGCATGAGCTTTGCTGGATGGGGCCTTGGCCAGATGGCTGAGAGACGTGGTGGGAATGAGAAGGTGGGATAAAAAGAGAGGAACTATTTCAGAAAGTGACTTGGGGCTTGAACATTTGCAAAATGGCTCTTTGCTGATATCCTTGCAGCGCTGGCAGCAGTGGGAAGGAGCTGTCAGGAAAGCTATGCCAGGTCAGCCTTTCCATTTTGTTTCAGGCAGGCTTGTTTGCGAAATATATTGAAATCATTCTGGGAGAGCGGAAAAGCTGAAAAATAAAAGAAAGATCTAATCAGGCTTGCCTTCTTTGGGGGTTGGGGGGAGGCTGGGCCTCTCGTGATGCATCCTTCAGAGTCTGTGAACATTCAAAGCAATCTCTTTCTCTTCTCCCCTCGCCCCTTTCCTCCCTCTTTCTCCTTGTCCATGTAAAGCAGAGGCTGACCATGTGGAACCGGCACTCGCCGACGAGGATGAGAGCCTGGCAATAGCAGAGCCGGGTGGCATCAGCATCGCCGCAGGCGGGACAGACCCCGACTTGTTAACCTGTGGACAGTGTCAGATGAACTTCCCGCTGGGAGACATCTTGGTTTTTATAGAGCACAAGAGAAAACAGTGCAATGGCACTGGTGGTGCCTGCTATGAAAAGAGCATGGATAAGAGCAGCCCTCCCCCCTCCTCACGCGCCGAGCTCAGGAAAGTGTCAGAGCCAGTGGAAATCGGGATCCAAGTCACACCCGATGAAGAAGACCGTCTTCTCACGCCTACAAAAGGAATTTGCCCCAAGCAGGAGAACATTGCAGGTACAGCATGTTTTACACTCAATCAACTGCCTAGGTAATCTTTTAAGGAGAGCCCTCTAGAAAGTGCCATGAAACAGAGGCTTCAGTCACAGGTCTTTATAGGAGCCATCAGTCTGGAGGATCCTCATGGCTCTTCAGGGCTTAGCAGGGCTGTCCACCCCACATGTAAATCCATGTAGCTATCTGTGCAGGGCCAGCTCCTGGAGAAAGCGGCCTTTCAGTCCCCTAGGAGGGCCAAGGGGCAGCCTGTACATGTAGGAAAAAGCAGAAGGTTTGGGTCAGAAACCATTTCAGGAGCATCCTTAAGCAGGTTGCAGTGGTGGAGGGATAGGGGACTTTAGTAAAATGCTCAGTTCAGTCCAGTTCAGATACCCTTTGTCACATGCAGACCTACTGGGAAGGACCAAATCCTGATCCCACTGACGTCAGTGGAAAAATCTTCTTCCAACTGACTGCAGTGGAAAGAAGTTGTGTGGGCTAAAGCTGGGGTTAAGTCCTTGCTTGTTCCTTCTGCTGGGACAGATGTCAGCTTCCTGGTCTGCATTACTTCCTGGGCCACCTCTCCTGGGTCTCTGCAGGTGGCTGGAGTCGGGTGGGCGACACCTGCATTCACGTGCGTGCCTCAAACGGGTCTTTTGAATGAGGAGACAAGAGCACGGGCTGGCCTGGGTAAAGCAAATTGCAGGCATTTCTAAAATTCTCCTACGTGGTGCAGTTCACATTTACTCAGCGGACCTCCCGGCTCAGAGGTGGGCAGGTGGGCAATGGTATCTGCCTGGGCGAGCTGCTGTGCAGCGGTTCCTGCAGAGCGCCTGGCATGGGGCCGCTTCCGCTGTGCAGGGCGTTTCTCCCCTCTGCAGCGGCATGTTCCTCTGCAGCAGTGAAAGGAAGGCTCTGCTCCGTGCTAGTGAGTGGGGGTTTTATGTTACACAGCAGGGTCTCCCCTCAAACAGGCCTTTTTTGTTCAAATCGACTGTATCCCATACAGGAGACCAGTAGCAATTTGTCTTTGCTGCCACTGTCCTGATTTCTCTAGGAACTGTCCTATGGGATTAGATCTGACAGTCTAGGATCCTGCCTGTAGTAGGGATGTCCCCATGACAGGATCCCCAGAAGACCTGTAAGAAGCTCCTATCCTTACAGTTGAAGCTTTAGAGAGTCCTGCTTTTAGCATTGGAGGTCTCTGAGTCAGTCCCCAGCACCTCTGATGGGCTTGGCCATCATATAAGTGAGGATGCGAACTTTGAACTGCTGCAGTCTTCAAATCTCCAGGTGATCTGCCTCTTAGGAGAGGGCATATGCCGCTCATTGACTACTGTGTTGTCTTCTAGGAATCCTTTTTTGGGTGCAGTCACCATCTTGGCATGGGGCAGCCGGTAGCTTTGGGGGCAGCCTGTGCTCTAGTGTTGTATGCAACCCTGCTGTAAGGCCTGACCCCGTCATTTCCTCATTCTTTTTCAGCTTTCCCCATCCCTTTGCAGTTGTGAATGCATTTCTTGGCAGAGATGACTACCTCATGGAGTAGCAGCTCTGAGGGCTAGATTTCCTTCCCATTTGGTGGGAGCAGAGAAATATTAAAGACCTTCTCGGCCAGTCTGCTGAAGGTCTCCTGGATGGTGCTGAGCACTGTCAATAGCTGTTGATCTCTGTGCGAGCTGATGGTGCTCAGCCCCTTGCAGAAAGTGCCCAGTGCTTAGTAAGGTTGGTCCAGGAGACCTATGCTGTAGTTGTAGTCCAGATCTTATCTTTTACTAATCTGTACCCAAGGTCAGTCCGTAAATACCTCAACTGCCGTACCAAGCCCACAGGGTGCTGTCCCATCCTGGCATCTGGGGGTCAGCATCGATATAACAAATGCTTTTGCCATGCAGAAAATCTGCTGAGGGAAGGGGTGAAGGGGATGTTCACATGTGGAAAAAGCATAGAAAAAAAATTAAAAGCCAATCTGGAGCACCTAATCTCTTTCAGACTCAACTGAATATCAAATGAAACTATGTCGGAAAGATTTTGAATCAAGAGAAATAAAAGGGTTTATCATTTGATTGGCATTTTCTCAGCAGTGCACAGAGATAGGGACATCCACTAAATAGTGCAGTAATAATGCTTTCTCAATTAGGAGCCCAGCTCCGAGATAAAAAGGTGCAGTGTCCTTCCATATTTTTTTTTAATAGCAGCGGATAGTTTTCAATAGTAGGATAAAAGCCTCACATTACAGCCATGGAGGGTAGCCATGAAAAACCCACAGAAGTCATTCACTGGAAAGGCTTTAGTGGGATATACCAAACCCCTTATTTATATTTCAATAGAAAGGCTTTCTGCATTAGCCAAGAAAATCAGAATCTGCATTTAACATTAAAGGTATTTCCCAGTGAGCGGCTGTAGAGCATTGTTGTTAGATTTGTTAAAAAAAGAGACTAAATACGATTTCATAAAAGGGAAACTTAATCTCTAAGGCAGCTTTCTCCCACCCCGCCACCCCCTCTCTTTATTTTTTTTTTTTTTTGGTAATAATGCAACAGCCTACAGTATTTTTACTTTATATGTGACGAAAGATATTCTTAGCCTTTCTGTACTGCGACAGGAAGAATGAATTTCTTTATTCCACCAAGAAATATGTAAAATAATCCCTTAGAAGTATGGGGAGATATGTTTGTTCAAAGCATTTAAAATGTTATTTTAATCAAAGGCACAAAACACTCTACATGCTGTGTCAGCTAAAGGAGACCATTACATTTTAACAGCAAATCATGCTCTTTTTTTCCCCCTCCTAGCCAGCACCCGCCCCACTCTGAAACTAACTTTTTTTTTATTAAATAAAAAGGCGAAAAAGATTAAAGAATAAAAAAATTCAGTGGCTCAAATGTATAAAGTAATTTAATATGGTGGAAGCATTAATTATTTTAGCTTAATTGAATTCTGAGGACTGCAGTAGTTGCATTTTTGTAGACAAGCTCTGTTTATTATTTCTTTGTGTAGATTAACAGTAAAGGAAACATAGATAACTTTCAGTTATTTATTGTAAAATAAATGTGTCAATTCATGTGTAAAGCAAGCTGTTCAAAGATAATTGAGTCTTTATATTTGAAGAGGGAAGCCAGAAATCACCCACTCGCCACTTGGGCTCCCTGAAATATGCTGCCACCGCTGCTGCCCTCAAATAGGTTTCAGCTCCTCTCCTTGATCTTGTGTTATTTTTGTAGACCTTCTTATTTGGTCGAAATTATTTGTGTGGCCTTCTGTGGTGTGACTAAGCTGCCAAACCTTACAGCTTCCCATGGCTGAGTGCAGTGAGGGTACATCAGGTGCTGAGGTTGGCTCTGCCATTGCACCCCTCTTCCCTCTGGCTGTGAGGAGGTGGGGAGCATTCACTCTGGTGCAGGCTGCACCGCAGTACTGAGGTCTTTCCTCCTCTCTTCCTTTTTACCTTTCTTTCTTTCCTTCCTTTCTTCCTTCCTTCCTTCCTTCCTTCCTTCCTTTCTTTTCTTTCTTTCTTTCTTTCTTTCTTTTCTTTCTTTCTTTCTTTCTTTCTTTCTTTCTTTCTTTCTTTCTTTCTTTCTTTCTTTCTTTCTTTTTTCTCTTTCTTTCTTTTTCTTTCTTTCTTTCTTTTTCTTTCTTTCTTTCTTTTTCTTTCTTTCTTTCTTTCCTTCTTTCTTTCCTTCTTTCCTTCTTTCTTCCTTCATTCCTTCCTTTCTTTCTTTCTTTCCTTCCTTCTTTCTTTTTTCTCTTTCTTTCTTTCCTTCTTTCCTTCTTTTTTTCTTTCTTTCTTTCTTTCCTTCTTTCCTTCTTTTTTTCTTTCTTTCTTTCTTTCCTTCTTTCCTTCTTTTTTTCTTTCCTTCTTTCTTCCTTCCTTCCTTTCTTTCTTTCTTTCTTTCCTTTTTTCTTTCTTTCCTTTTTTCTTTCTTTCTTTTTTCTTTCTTTCTTTCTTTCTTTCTTTTTCTTTCTTTCTTTCTTTCTTTCTTTCTTTCTTTCTTTCTTTTTTTTTCCTCTTTCTTTTTTTTTTCTCTTTCTTTCTTTCTTTCTTTCTTTTTTCTCTTTCTTTCTTTCTTTCCTTCTTCCTTGGTAACTCTGCTTGCTCTGGTCACTGAATGCCTCCTGACCACACAACAGACCTTGTGCCACTTGGAGGGAGACAGGTAATGTTCAGGAGTCTGCAAGAATTTGCATACACACAGTGCACATCTCCAACTGACATTTCTAGGTATCAGTAGAGACAAAGGCAACTTTATCTCCACAGTCAGCCTTTAAGGACCTTCTGATAATGAAATCTGTCATTTTTCCTGACTGGTAACTTGCAAATCCAAGCTTTTCAAGGTGCTTTCATTTAGTTATCACTGTCCGTAAGGTGCGTGGTAACATGTTAGCTGGCACTTGGAGGACGTGACCTGCTTAGGAGCAGTCTGTCCTGTGAAGTTGTTTTGTTTTGTTTTTTTTTTTTTTCCAAATTGGCTGACCTGTTTGAAAATCAGTTCTGCCTCTTGTACAGAGGGTGTGATAGTATCAAACAGATGTACCAGATTGTTGCACAGCAAAACACAGCCAGGCCAATGAGTTGGCTAGGAGTTATCAGTCACTGCTTCTTTCACTTTACCGCTGGCAGATATTTTGGAAAAATTTAGGCCACTGTTTTATTTTATACCTCTGTCTTTCATATTTATCAGATCTTGGGCATAACTAGGTGACCTGTCCTGGCTGAAGAAGGCCCCAGGGCGGTGGCTCCTGCTGTTCTTTGATGGTATCTCCTGTCCTCCTCATGGCGCTGCTGGGCTTGCGGGCCACCAAGCTGTTTAGCAGGACTCTCTGAAACAATCCAGATTAAAGAAAAACTACTGAACAGCTTGTTTTTAATTCTGGATGGTTTCAGAAAACCCCAGCAGAGAGGAGGGAGACTCTGTGGGGCAGGCACCTCTTGGACCAGACCTTCTCCAGCTTCACTGGCTGGTCTGCACATTTGGGGTAGCATACCCTTGCAGACAGGTAACCACACCAGCAGCAGAGGTTCATTAAGACAGTGTAGTTAATTTCTGCAAAGATGGTGCCAGGAAAGAGGAGGGGGTTGATCTCAATTCCTTATTCATCCCATCCCAGCCGCCAGTACTGGGCTCTATATATTATGTACTTGAACTAGATGTGCATCGTGAAAAAAGGCTCCCTGTCAGAGGTAGGATTTAACTGCAACCCCTGCTCCATGAATGTTCATTTCAGGCTTTTGAATGGTAAAACTGCCAGTGAGAGAAACTAAATAACTCGTATGTGCTGGAAGCCAGAGATAAACACCGCTGCAGGTTGCCATGAAATAGGCTATTTGATATATTTAGAATTGTTATTTTTCTCCAAATTAAGATTAGTTAAATCCGTGTGTGTTGTGTGAGTGATTGTTAACTCAATGACATGGATTATCCTTTTTTCAAATCATGACAGCTAATTATTATTGCTGTCTACCCTGAGACATTCACTTACAATGTACCATTATGGACCCGCACACCCGCATTAACTGTAGGACTCAGACAGCCATCGTGATGCCTTCACACGTGAGGGGAGGAAAACATGAACTGAAACAACCTGAGGCCTGTGGCAGCGATGTTGGGCAGGTTGGGGAGTGGTGTCCTGAGCAGCACAGAGCTGGTACGGAGCTTGGGGCCATCCCCCTTCCCAGGCCGCCATGGCACCTCCCCAGGGCAGTGGGTCTCACAGGAGTGACTTGTTTAAGGCAGGCCAGGAAAAACACGGTGTGAAGAGGCTTCCAGAAGAGTGTAGTAACAGTGCCCAAGAAACTTGAGTTGCAGCTGCAATCCTTTTCGTGAGGCTTTTCCAGGCTTGTTTCTTCCCTCACGTGTGCCAGGCTTTCCCTGAGCATGGAGGAGTTACCAGGCCTCCTCCTCCTCCTCCTCTGCTGCTTCATCAAGTATTTAGCAATGTGTTTTGCTAATCGGTGTTGTGGAGGGGACACACCCCCCCACCCCCCCACCCCCCACCCCCCCGAGTGCCAGCTGCCGCTCCCCTGGGAGCTGGGTTAAGGAGCAAGCCTCCTGCCCCTGGGGACCTCACCGAGGGCCTGACTTGGGTCGTGAGGAGAAAACCAAACCGGGTGATCTCATCCAGAGCCCAGCTGGCACCTGGAGCAGGGCAGGGGGGATGTCGAGGGAGCCTGGCTCTCCTCTGGGGACAGGACATCCCCTGCGCATGGCTGAGGCCTGTGGTGGCAGCTGCCCTCCCCTGGTTCACTGTGGCTTCAAGCATGACAAGGGGCTGCTGAAATACTGAGGGCTTAAAGTTTTAAGGCTGCCGGTGAGGCCAGGTGGAGACCAGTGTGGGGGTCTCCAGGGGACATGATCCCCCACTTTGGGGGATCCTAAGAAGGAGTGGTGTGGAGGGTGCCCAGGGGTGGCTTGGCAGCCGCCTGTTGTCAGCGTGCCCCTGCAGCTTGGCAGGGAGGGATGGCCGGGCTGCGGCTGTGTCTCCCGCCAAGGCAGCGGTAAGCACCCTGCTAATCCTGGCGGGAGTTAAAGGTGAGAAACCTGCTGATTACAAAACATTTTCTTCCCCTTGCTTGAACTCCACCACACCCATGTGGCCCAGCTCCAGTGCCCTCTGCTCAGCCCCAGCCCAGGGGCCACCGGCTGCCCTCTCCCTGCCACCATCTCAGCTCACCCCCAGCCATGTCCTGCCCAGGATCTGACATTGCCAGGCACCGAGGCTCTACCAGTGTCAACTATGAAATGAAAAAAAAACCAAGCTAAAAACACCGCTGAAGAATATTATGCCCTTGATCCTCCCTGCCGGTTTTAGCTTTTTGTTTTGTTCCTTTTACCATCCTGTTTTTCAAAGTTATGTTCAGCACCCTGTGTGCGGTTAGGAACCCCGCCAGGCGGGGAAGGCAGGTGTCGGTGCTGGAGGGGCAGCAGGGGGTCCGGTTCACCCCGCTCTGCCCCATTTCCACCTGGGGTAACTCCCCTGAAACTGGCTGTGCCATGCCGGATTGATTGGGCGGCACAAGCGGGGACCTGCCCCTGAATGCACAGGGCACTGAACTGCAAAATGGGAGCTCTCTGCTGTTATTTTGTCTCTCTCTAATCTCTCTTAGTTATAGTCATCTTTGGTTTTATGTGTGACAATGCTAGGTAAAACCTTTTTGGCAGAAGTGCCGTTTTGCAGGCTGATGAGAGGGGATTTAAGGTGGTTGTTCAGTGCATGTGGCCATGTTGGTCTGGGGTGGATGTGCATCGGGAGTCACTCTTTAAGAGCAAAACTTGCTTGCTTGCACTGGCTTGGCACTTCTCTTACCCTCTTTTAATTCAGTGGAAGGACTCTGGACTTACTCAGAGGTACAGCTTGGTAAAAATGTCACCCAACAAAGTGGTTTTTTGTCTTTATTTAGTCCCTCTTGTGAAATTACTTGGACCATGTGTGGAAGACCAGAAACCATCTGTGTATCTCCGATTACTGTTAGCATGGAAAGATTGGTAGAGTTTTTAGGCAACACTAATGATACATGATGAAAAGGCACTGGTCATCCAGTCATTACTTCTTTTTCTTAACAACTTTGCAAGCAGCTGTTAGGAGCAAAGTAAAAATAGTGCCCAACCATCCTACAGACTGCTTTGGCATTTGTCTGGATGTGACTAATAGCAATGGGCTTGTGCTCAGTGGAGTATTGACTACAAGAAAGGAGTCTGTGTGCATTCGCAGGGGAATTTTGCGCTGGGATGTAGCTGAAGGAGAGCCAGTTGCGTGCAAGTATTACAAAAGAGAAAAGCACCCATATAGACAGAAAAAGTTGCTGTTCCTCTCTGATGGTGAATAAATACATAAAGGCACAGAAATTGTTGCTTTGCTTCAGCAGGACAGAAGTGCTGCTATAGCATGAGGCTGCCTCCTCCCTTCATGTCTTTTCCATAGATTGTTTTTCTTTTTCAGCCCGTGTTTGAACTGTGCTGCCTATACACACAGTGACCAAATCGGCTGTGACATAAAGGTTGAACCTTTCTAGGTTTTTTTGGAGATTGGAACATTTTTCTATCATAACTGGAGAAAAAAAACCCTGTGAAGTAATCATACTTTTTGTACAAGAAAGGCTTGGATTTCTATGTCATGTCGCATAACTTCAAAGGGCATAGATTTGGGGCTGAGTTTCAGTGCTGGCTTTGGTGGCCAAGTGGGAAGATGGGAGCCTGGAGGGTGAGAAATAGAGGAGAGAGGCCAGGTACAGAAATAAAACTGTGTTTCTCAGCAGACAACCCTGGAAGCCTGGAGAAACTGGTTAGCTTCTGACTTGGGAGACACGCACACTCGCTCGGACAAGAGCATCTTTTTCAGCATGGTTCCTTCTCCCTGTTCCCTCCCACCCTCCAAATGGTAATTGGTGGGCTGTGCAGTAGAAATGTTATAAAAAAAAAAAAAGAAGAAAAAGTGGGTGGGTGGGGTATCTAGGGATTTGGTGTCTAAGCTCAGGAGTTAAGCCGGAAATCCCAGAGATGTAATGAAAACAAAACGGACTTTTCACTCGCGCTGTGGCATTCTGGCAGTGAGAACGCTTTCGTGAGCCAATGTTTTCATTGTAGGTTTTCTCGAGAGAAGTAGTGGAAACGAATCGTTAACCCCTTAACAGGAATGAATGTGGTTGCTGCAGCGGGAGAGCCGTCTTGGCTCCTAGTTGCCATGTTGCAGAGCTTGGGGGTGTGTGTATGTTTGTGTGTAGTGGGGAAGGTGGGGTAGATACTGCTTGTAAGGAGTTTAATAATCTTAATAGCAGATGTGAAGTGGTTACTTAGCGGTTGTTGTTTTTTCCTCTTTGCATGTATGCCTTTGCAGAAAGATTTGAGCATGATCAGCATAAACCACGGTTAAGTCCAACAGCTCTTAAACTTGCTCTTTCTTCTGGTGTTTGGTAGCGTATTTCTTGAGCGAGAAAACGGGGACACTGCTCTCCGGTCTCTCGGTAGGGTCATAAAAGCTGCAGATGGAAAAGACCTACCAAGTAGCAGATCCCTGTTTTCCTGGAAAGTGGAAGTACAGGATATGTGTGTGTCACAGTCATGTTAAGTATATAGCTTTAAATGTCCAGCAGCCTTGGACAGCATTCAGCATTACAGGAGTAAGCCCCTTCATCAAAAACAAAAGAGTCTAGGGAGGAAAGGAGGTAGGAGTGATTAATCTAATTTACCTTAACAGCCACTTTCGGTGAAGAGATTGTGTATCTCTGTCCCCCATGCTCTGATCAGGCTGCATTTTATTTTGATATTTTATTTCACCTTTTGATCACAGCTGGCACTTACCATATTTCTCTCTCCACTCTCTCATTAGGCTATTTTATCTGCATGTATTCTTGCAAGCGGTATAGAGCATCAGCCCTCTGCTCTAGCTAAAGAGTATCTCATCTACCTTTAGCATCTCTGAAGAGCAATTAAAGTCATTATATACCTTCTTCCAGCTGCCCTAGATCCTCTGGTCCAGCCCTGGCATGCAGGTTTGGGACTCTTGGTGCTGTGCAGACTTTGGACATAATTGCATAGCTGCTGCAAGGGGCTGTGTCCCTGCAGCTGACCTAGCTCAGCGCGTCTGGCTTCTGAATAGATGTTTGCCTTCTTTCTTCCCACTTTGACAGCTCCCCCCTCTGCACTCCAGCCCCTCACTCTGCCCCAGCCCACTCCTTGTCTGCTTACTCTGGGAAAGCACTGCGGCGGCAAGGTATTTGTGGCTGAAATTGCCTTAGCAATGAGCAGAGGCTGAGGAGAGCGTTGGTTCTCCCGCACCCCCCTGTTTGAAGAGGGGAAAAATAGGAAAAGAAAGAGATGCTGCTGAATAAATGATGGTTCTACATGTTTTTTTATACTACGCTGCTTTCATAATGGTCATTTAAACAAGGTGGAGTGCTGGGGGAGGAGAGAACAAGACGAGATGGCAGACAGGGATTAAACAGTCTTCTTTTAAGACATTTACTATTTTGAGAATCTAACCTGTAGCCAGCTAATGTAACTGTAAAAGTTTCCTTTGAATTATTGGCAAGGCATCCTGAAGTCTTCTATTACAGCTGATGTACTTGTGTGCAGGCAAAATCCAGATTTGAATTTAGCACCTACTTGTTTTATTTTCTTTATTAAACAACTCCTGGCTCATTTTTTCCTTTCAATACTTGCTTTTCGTTTCCCGTTTTCTAGAGTGCCTTATTACTAGCTCATAAAAAGAGTTAGAAACTGAAGGGAAGTTTCCTGAGCAAGAAGGAATTTTTTTTTGGCCTTTTTTTTTTTTTTCCCTTCCCCCTATGGCTTGGCCTGGAGCCAACCTGTCTTTCAACAAGTAGAGAGCCATTCCAAGTTGAAATTTATAGAGCAGAGTCCAGGTTCAAGGGCTGAAGCCCGCCAACAGCTCCAGCCTCTTTGTTACTGATTAATTCTGCAAGCGGTTCAGCTGGTTTGCTCACTTCTACCTGCTCTTCACAGCATTGCCGTGCTTCCGAGCCCTTTCCCCCTCCCCTGTTTTTCAGCAGCACCTTCACCCCTCACTGTACAGCATCCCCCCGCAAATTCATTTTAACCCCATGCAGCCCAAGCTGCACTTAGTTGGCTTTACTGCAAAGTTACAAAAAAAAATCTTTGCCCTCCACTTAACACACACACACACCCTTTTCTTACAGCTAATTTTAAATGTCTGGAGCTTCCCATTTCAGTTCAGCTCATATTAATGATTGCTTCTTGGCATCATTTGGAACCCAGGTTCCCAGGTTTTAATTAGTTTACTCAAACGCACGCAGCGGGGCAAAATAGTTTCTTTCAGCTTTACCTGCAAAGGATGTTTCCTGTCTCAGTGAGGGGGGTTTCCCTTGCGGAGGGATTTGAAAGGCAGAAGTTTTCAAGTGGTCTCAATATGGGGCCGCACAAGAGTGAGCGTGGGAGGTGAGGGGGAGAAAGAGCAGGAAGAAAAAAAGGAGAAAAAAAAACCCCAACCCCAAAAGAGAGTTTGGGAAAGTACCTTGAAATGAGGATGGTCCCAGTCCTGCAACAAACTGGCTGTTAAAGCATCATCTTATTGACGTCAATGGGGGTTTTGCCACTGGCTTTAGTGAAGGCAGGATTGCATCCTTAGCCTGCACCAAGCTGTAGGTATGCCAACGGTCCTTTTGCAGTCAGCGGGATTACTGATGTGCAGAAAGTTGAGTATGTCTGTAAGTGTCGGCAGGATTAAGATCTGTGCTGGTATTTTCAGACCCAAGTGAAATGCATGTGGGAGGTTTTTAAAGAAGAAAGTGCATGGGAGTTTTAAAAAACGGAGAGTATAGCCAAGGCTGCCATTTTTAAGTGCCTTGGGGAAAAACCTGGGTTGCTATTAAAAATATCGGAGAACTAATGTGTTACTAATTGTGACACAATTAACTTCTTAAATGTATTTGATTCCAAGTCTCAAGAAAATAAAAGATGGGGATGTATAACTAGAAATTTGGTCCTGTGTTTCAGTTAAAACATTTCTTTTTATTAACTAGAAATAAAAGCAAGCCTAGAGGTTCACTTTACTGTGCATCTTGGTTACTCTGCTACTAGAAGTCTACTTTAGAGTAGGTTGTTTAAAGAATTAAAAAAAGGCAACAACAAAGAAAAGAAGCTCAAACCCAGTAGCTGTCTGAGACCCCTATATGTGGTTTTACCACAAAGCTCTTAAATTCTTGTTTAAACATTTCTCCAGAGCTGTTACTCAGGAAATAAAAATGTGTGCTGTTTGTCTATAGCAGATTAAAAGTTTACCTTTAATGTGACAGCTTCTCAAATCTAGTGTAGGAAACATGCCTGTGTTTTATGGTATTATGAAACAGGTCTGGAGCAGAAACAATCTATTTAACTAAGAGAGAATGAGATAGAATTTGTGGGTTTCTTTCTTTGTTTATAATCAGAAACCTTTTCTGCGCCTGTCTCTAAAACTTTCATGCATACAAGTGGCCAGCACATGTAAAACACACTTTGAAATTTAACAGTAAACCTTAAAAGAATCTTAAGTTCAGAAAAACGGATCTTTTTTTTTTTTAGTCTATGTAATGATCTGGCAGAGGAAACTAAAGTTGTTTTTTTTCCTCCAAAACATTCGTAATTTCAGCAGTAGAAAACTGAAGCACACCCGAGCTCAGAGAAAGCTCTCTCACATCTGCCTTTGCCTGTGTGCTGATTCCCTGGGGTCCCATTTATAACAATCTAACAAGATAGAATCTGCCTTTGAGTATCAGTAAATATGGCTAAAGATTACAAAACTGTACTTATAATTGTTCAAGACTAAAAGGCAGAATACAATGGTTGATTAATGTTTATGGTAGAGGGCCTTTTTGCAGAAAGACGTTAAAATCAGTAACCCTCAAAACACCCTAAAAAGCCCCTGAGCCCCCACTCCAGCCTCCTCAGGCTCCACTGAAGGATGCTATCCTCATTGTGCAAAGTTCATCATTTAAGATGGTGCACTTTATTTTTCATGTTGAAGCTGATTGAGGATACCCCATCGGAGATGTTTCTTGAAGGGGATGCACAAGCTAGCTCTCTGTTAGCAGTGCTAGGTGCACAGGGGCAAAGGACATCTTTGCTGGACACCAGCAACACCCATCCTTCAGGTCAGGGTGCTTTTGGCAATGCATCGACTTGGACTGGCCTCACCCTAACCATGTCTGCTCTGTGGGTGATGAAAAACACTCTCAGCCCTCAATGCTCCCTATCCATCAATTAACTTTCATTAGACATATTTAAGCAGGGGGAGGTTATGGGTGCAGCGGCGTCTGTCAGTGACCCCTAGCAAATGCACCTACATGTTTTGGAAGGGCTGATGAGCTGAAGTGATGAGGTCTCGGTTAGTGCAGGAGCCTTGGGGCTGTTCAGGCTAGGGTTTGTGCTGGGTGACCGGCAGCTTGCAGCAGGCATTACCTAGGTGGGGTGCTGCACCGGTTGCCCTCAATCGCTCTGTGGGGAGCTTGGGAACTCCTGTTGTCTTGGCTGTTGGGAGGCTTCCTTGCAGTCTGGAAAGGTTTATTTTTTTGAGAAATAGTGAGTGGAGAATGCAGTACCAATAGATGTTTCTCTTTCATTAGTTCTTTTAAGATGCTTATTTAAATGTGTTTGCTTTGCTTTTCAAATGGTAAATGTCAGTGTTTCAGGTATCACTGTTAACAAAAAAAAAAAATAATTTAAAAAATACATCTTTGAACAAGCCCAGGCCAGGACTTTGTTAAAATGCTGATCTAGAAATGGCAAAGGTGACTGGACATGCAGGAAGGAGGGAAGATGTGGGGAAGAGTCGGTGCTAGTTTACATTCCAGGCTGGTCCCTCTTGGAGGCTCCTGCCAGGGCAGAGCCCAGAGCAGGTCCTGCAGGGGGGAGAGCTGTGGCCAGCAAGTGGGACTGGGTGCTGGCAAGGGTGCTCAGGGAATGTGCTGAACTGGTGGCTGTGACTTTTGCAGTGAAAAACCCATGTTTTGGGGAACAGGGTAAGGGCACAGAGAGAAAACCTGGAAGGCCTGATGTGTGTACGCTCCAGCAGAGTTTGTTTCTTACCGAGGAAACTGTGGCCTTCGGGGTGAGACACTAACTGGGGTGTGCAGAGCACTGTGCTAGCAGAAATACCACTCCAGCATGCCATCACGGGAGAACCCTGGCACTTCTAAAATCACGCTTGAATAGTTCTGTTTCCCACCCTCGCGTCCCTACAGTTCTCCCAGCCATGGCTGTGTGATGGCAGTGCTGAGCAGAGCCTAAACCCCATCCCCTGTAACCCTTCTCTGGGGCAGGTCTTCGTGGTTTGCTGGGTAAAACGCAGGAGACCATCAGCCTTTTCTCCAGTCCTGCAGTCCCACCTTTGTTCCTGGGAGTGGAGCAGATCCAGGAATTTTTAGTGCTCCTTTCTGTTGGTTTTAACCCTCCCATCTCTTTGCCAGCACCAGCTTTAAATCACCACCCACAGGAGATGTGCAGATAGCCACTCTCATTTCTTGGATAAGGCAGAAAAGATGTGAATGGCGTGATTTTCCAAAGTGTCTGCCTGCATCTGGTGGGGGCTCAGGGTAGCCTGCTGTGCTCAGCACCCCTCTGGATGGGACCACAAGTGCTGCCATCCAGAGTGACAGCAGGGAGCAGGAGATGGCAGCAGGAGTACTGCTGGGAGACCCTGCCCTCTGGGTTCACTGCTCATAGCCCCTACCCTTCTGTGTATTCATTGGTATTTTTGAAGAAGCCCAAATCCCTCCGGGTCTCCCATGCTGTTAGCATGTTCCCCCCTCTCCAACTCTTTGGCAAAATGGCTGGACTGAAAAAATGTGAAATCACAGGCAGGGCACCGGGGAGGGTACCAATCTCACCCATTCCCTCTCGCAGCCTGCACACTGCTGGTGAGGAAGGCAGGCTTCGTGCCACTTCCCAGAGCCTGGGCAGCATTGCCGCCATGGGCATCATGCCAGAAGATGGCTTCTGCCTCATAATTGAATAAGGATCTAAGGAAATTTCACTTGAGAGCATATGATAGGGTCCTTCCTTGCATGGGGAGATGGGGTCCCCGGAGCTGGGTGCCTCAGGTGAGAACCTATCTGAGTTTGGCTGGGTCGGGGTAAGTCTGGGTACACTCACCTCCACTGTGGCTGTCGGTCCCAAGAGGAGCAGGGACTCCTCCATGCTGCATCTCCGCAACTGGGGTGCCGAGGAAGAGGAGGAGGCAGGGGGGAAAAGAGGTGTGGGGGAGAGGAAAATAAAAGATCTGTGACAAAATCATGCGACACCCACGTAAATATTGTTTGTATGAATTGGGTCCTTCATCTTTTGTTAGCAGCAGCTTGTTAATTAACAGCAGATTAGTGCTGCTTTCTTCTGACACATGAATATATTTTGGGCTAGAAAATACTTGTACTCAATAAAACTGTGTGACTGAACAATTCAGAAAGTACCAGTGGAGCGCCGTAATGGATTCCCTTTTCATCCCCTCCCCCCCGCCTCCTCCTCCTCCTGCTCTAAATGCAAGCAGATTTCTGCAGTCTAGTGCAGAAGAGACATGTTAAACACAGCTAAATAAATCATGTTTACTCTTGGCGTTCTTGGTAGTGAAAAATCTGTTGGCTGTTTTTACTTCCTTATTTCTCAGCATTTGCTTCCTACCTGTTTTTGAGCTTGTGCCCAGAAATAGTAGTTTTGTCAAACGAGTGGATTATGCCAACCAGCAGTTCCCTCTGCCAAGGAAGCTGCTGGATTGCAAAACCCGGTGACTTCTTTCTTACAGTGACACTGAGATTCTCCCCCTTCTTCCCCCCCCCAGTATTATAATATAAAAGAAAAGTATTAAAATCTGGAGAAGGAGAAGATGTAACCAGATCCTAGCAGTTTAAAACCCCAGATTAAGGAAAGTTGAACTTCTGTTCCAGAAGCCCTCCTTTCCTTGAAGCTGTTTGTGGAGGTAAAAGAGCTGGAGATAGCAATAATAGGAACCAGACTTTTTCACTTTCTCATTATCATTCCTTGTCCCATTCCCCCACCCCCCCAGATGGGTGTGGGTTTTGTTCCAGTGTTGGGTTTTTTTTTTTCCCCTTTACAGAGAGCTTTGCAGCTGGGAGAAAGAGGTAACTAAGCCTTTATTTTAACCAAGTTGGCTCTTGAGCTCTGCTGTTGTGGGCAGCTGGCAAAGTTTGGTTTTGGGGCTGAATTCTGCCCCTGCCCCTGCTCTCCTGGGTGGCTTCATAAACTTCTTACTTGAGTGAAGGCTGCTGAAGGGCCTGAGCTCCTCTTTGCAAGGTAGGGTGAATGCAGATGTGACAAAGCTGTGCACAGCTATATGTTCATGTCTGTAGGTATATGTGTATATATATGCAGCATATCTACTGTCATCGGCAGAGCTGTGTTGAGTGGAGGGGGGTGTAGCCCAAAAGGCTAATGCACCAAAACTATGTTTTGATGCAGTCCTGGATATTAAGCACTCCTCTTTGACCTCAGGTGGCAACTTTTCAGCCTGGACCGATCCTCCTCACTACTGTTATCCCGGTTGTCAGTGATCCCAGATGTGACTGTAACATGGATTACGAGCCTGGTGGACTGTCCCTGTTTGGTTTTAAAATTAGAAAAAAGATCCTTTTTCCCATCAGAGCTTTGCATGTATTTACTCTTTGATCACATTGGAAGGGCCTTATCCTGTCTCCAGAGGAGCTTTAGTTCTGCTCTCAGTGGTAACAGGGATCTGGCCCATGCTGAATATTAGCATTTTAATGGCTTACTTAAAACCCCATTGCTGGTACACTCGCAGGGCTCCCAGCATGAGGAGAGTCCAGCTCCAGGGTTTTGCAGAGCGATGTTACAGGCTGCAATGCCTGCTGAAATAGAGGAGCGGGGATGGCCTATTTGTCATACATTATTAGTATTGTCAATAATAACATGCCTACAGAAGCCAAATTAATTCCTTCTTCCACTTTACTAAGTCCAAGAAATGCCAGATCAGTTTCAGAACAGGGGAAAAAATAAACAGAATCAAAGTTTGTATGTTATGATTCCTCTGAATTTCTGGTGGGAATACTCTACTATAGAAATGATATTTCCATAGAGGCATTGGCTGCCAGTTTGCTTAATTACATTAAATAGTGGTATAAACCTCGGCAGAACATAAACCTCTGTTACAGTCAGTCATTAGAATATTGAATCATAAGGAATAATGATACCAGTGCTAACGTGTTACAAGTCTTTATTATATTAGTGATTGAAGTGTTATTTAAAAAATAAGGTTTGTTGTAGCGGTTTAGGTGTGCATGCATATTTTCTCTGATCACCTATTAAGAGACTGAAGACTGGATTTGAATTTATTACAGGGAAATAAAAGGCTTGCTTAGAGGAAGAACTACTAGATGGCTCTTTATGATTTTACAGTTTGATTCTGCTTGTCCTTAAGGAAGGTTCATAACACTTACTTCAGAAATGCCATCTACATCTAGAAAATTAGGGTTAAAAGGACTTCTTTGTTGAAACTAATTACAGGCTAGTTCAGTTTCTTAGTTGGTGACATTTTAGAGATTTTGCTTGTAATGCAAGAGGTTATAGAAAGATTTGGTTAGATTGATACACAGCAATAAGCTGCCGTTTGAGTATATTGACATTTTCATCAGAAACAAAACAAAACCCTACTAGCCTTTATTTTACTGGGGTGATAGGTACGAATTTAATATTGTTTCTTCATCCTGACCATGGACGTTTGAAGGAATTATTTGCTTCATCTCGGTTTGTACAGTATCTCTGTTTTGTTACAATGTTTTTTTTTTGTTTATTTGAATACACTTTCCTGGGTAATCAACTTCGGCTTTCATTTCAAGCAGGCCTGATAATAAAAAGCCCTTTATCTTACGGAGAAAGATGCTGTTCTGTACAAATGAATGGGTGAATTGGTAGTTATGGGGAAATCTGGTCCAGAAAAAATATACCTTAGAAAAAATGTCCTGTATGTAGAATGGTTCTTGGTTTCCTGTAGCTGGCTTTGCTCAGTTTTGTCATACTGAAAGGGGTAAGGTGTTTGTTTTATACCGTACTTGTGTAATTACCTCTCCTGGTGCAGGGTTCAGTTATCCTGTCTAATTAGCACTTGTGATGGGCCAAATTCTGCTGGGATCCCAGTCTTTGGGTGAAACTTTTCATTGTGCTATTTAGCAGCAGGGTTGGGTGCAGGTTTGCAACATGCTTCCTTGTGCAAATGAAACATTGGTTTATTATTTCCCTGTTTTAACTTACATTATAGTATGAACTAGATTGCCGGTTGCTGATTTATTTGTCCGCTTTCTTTTGTTATTTAAAAGCTAGTTAATTTTCTAGCCTCTTTTCCATTCAGAGAGTATTATTTACTCTGTTGTGCTGGTGTCCAGTAAATTGAGGACTGAAGCTTTAGATAGATCGTCAGGGTTCCCCTTGTTTGGTGGATTGTTTTTTGATTGCTCCAGTCATTTAATTTGACAGATTCAGTTATCAGACTTGGGCCTGCTTGTACACATGCAGCTGGATTGCTTTTCCCCTGAGAGATCCAAAATTCAAAAAGAATCATAATCTTAAAAACCTCTGTGTCTTGTGTCCCCGCCCTGCCCTAATCACTTGCCCTGCTTTGCTTAAGTTTGCTTGGTGTTGGTGAAGTGCTCTGAGTGTGAACATGCTCCATACATAAAGGAAAATTTGTGAAACATAAACATGCATGTTAGTGGGACTCCTCAAACACACTTATATTGCTTGAAATGTAATGTACGTAGTCACACTAGCCAGGTAGTCTGTTTTTTTCACATTGGAATATAGCACTTATAAAATGCCTACTTTGGCAAGGGGTAAGCCAAGAAAACAGGAGCTGTGATTCTCTCCAAAAGCTAATTGTGCCTGTATATTAAGTTTGTCCATCTGTGCTTTACAGGGACATCAGCATCACCTGATGGTCCTCCTTCACATTTCCAGCAGTGAAGCAGTTAACAGTGCTACTGCTTAACATATTGCTGTTATGGAGTCTTTTTAGTTTCCAGGACATTTAACTAAATCAGGTGGATGTCATTAGCTGATATTCACAGATGGGGAGACTGAGGCACAGAGGAGCAGGGTGACTGCCTCTCCCCAAGTTCCCTCCCCTTCCAGGAATTGTTTTTGCTACCAAACAGCTGAAGAGCTGCTAAAGGCTCATCCTGCCTAATTCTATCAGTGGTGTGTGGTGTGGGGTTTTTTTTTTTTTTTTTTTCCTACTGTGGGACAGATTTCAAAAATACTAGCTGAAGGCAAACTTTTGAGCAAGGAACAGATACTTACCTGAGCAGCAAATCCTGCGGTTCTCTTCTTCCAGAGGCCATGCTCTGCCTGAGGATACGTGTGTGCAGTGCAGCGTCTGCCGGTGTGAGCTGGGCTCAGTCCCAAATGGCGAAGGCAGAGAAGTCCACCAGTGTTACTGACTCCTGTCCATCTGGGCTCTTCTGTGTCCAGTTCACTTCCTTCCTTTTAGCCTCTTGACCATGTGTTTGTGGTCAAGCCCTCTGATTATTTGTAGTGGTATTTCTCTCTCTAGCTGCCTGTATATATTATTTTGCCCTTTGGAAACAGCTCTTTCTATCCACTGAGTTCCTTTATTAATTCCAGGGCTTGTTAAATTGCTGCGATTGTCTGTTGGGGGGGCTATGTGTTTCAATTACATCAGGAATATTTGCTGCTATATAGAAATATTCATGGTATAATCAGGCCTAAAAATTTTAATCCCCACAAGGATTTTTACAACCATTGAAACTCCCCAGGACTTAATTACAAGAGTTGGGGAACAAACTTGGGAAAATTGATGAACTGTTTATTGTCAACCCTTTATGCCTTTTGGAAAGCATACTCCACAAATCAGGGTGATTATTGCTATTTGTTAGTTTATTGTGGTAGCTTCTGGACATTGCAACTCAGATCAGGGCACCATTGTGTTAGGCACTCTGCACCCCTGGAGCAAGAGCTTGGAAGCATTTTGGGGCTGAACAGACCAGACAGGCAGAGGGATGGGGAGAGCCACGCTGCAGGAGGGGATGTGTGGTAACTGGGTGGCTTGTGCCCTGAGGTGTGTGCCCCAGTCCACTCCCCAGCCCAGAGCCTTGTCTGCAAGACCACCCTGCTGAGATGAGAAAACACCCTGCTTTCCTGTGTTACTTTTATGTCACGTCTGTCAACATGCTGTATTTCCTTATCCCTTATGATGTTTTTAGGCCCAGTCCTGCCCCTGTTCTCCTTCTTGGTTGCTCTCATAGCAGAGGGATACGGTCATCCTGGGGCAAACTCTTGTGTCAGTAGGGTGGGCAGAGGGCACGGCAGGAGGAAGCAATGAATGCAGCCTTGGGGTAGGCGAGAGCCTTTTTTCATGTGTGTTTAATGGGAGTAAGCCAAGTTGTTCTGGTTTTTTCCTTAGCTTCATGTTCAAAGCACAGACAAGGGGCCAGGAGCTGGTTTAGATGAGCATCAGGTGGGACGGGAGATGGCTACTCCTGCAGGAGCCCCCGCAGGGACCTGGCTTACAGGGATGCTGCCAGTGCTGCCATGTGGCACCTGGACGCCCCTGCGAGACTCCCACCCCGGCCCCTGAGCAGGTCTAGTGATGACACCCCCCTCCCATTTCCTAAAAAATGGGTTCTGACACTATATGAGCAATCTTGCAGGCATAGTGTGGGCTACTTCTGGGAATCCACATGGTCTTTTAGGTAAGTAAAAATCTCCACGGCCTGCCCTTGGATGTCTCAGCCTTCCAAATACCATGTACAAATATATGGACAACCTAAAATGTGGATTTTTACGCAGTGAGAAGAGTTGCATGCTCAAAACAGGATATTTAGATATATTAGGATATTTATTAACCACATGGGGTGTTCCAAGCTCAGTTTATTTATCTTTGTAAAGTGCTTCCAGATCTTTGTGTGGAAGGCACTAGAGACATGAAAGGCTTATTATTATTATTATTGTTATTATTGTTGTTGTTATTATTATTACAGCATCTAAGTACTGACAGGCAACCACAGCTGTGCGCTCAATTCAAGCCGCTTAAATTTGGGGGTTGATTTTTATGATATTGACTCTTAATACTTTTTCCCATTGAATCCATATGCAGAAATGTGTGTTCACCTGCCCTGCTGAAGTACCATTATTCTCCAGAAATATGTAAATGCGGTGCTTTTAAAGAAAGGAAGAAAATGTGGCATAAAGATTAAGTATTCACATTTATATGGTAGAACTCAACTGCCATTTCAGAAGGGCTTCAAAGAAACCAACTGTATGAGCTGGTAGTTGCTTCTCTGTCATTAAAAAAGAAAATGCATTGATTAAAATAAAGCCAAGGATTCTCATAGACAAAGGATAACATTTATGGTGTTTCAAGGGTCTGACACGAGCTACGAACAGGCCAGGAAATGGAGAGCTGAGTTTCACAGTCAAGCGTTTTAATCAGTACGGTTGTGCACAGCCGCTGCTGCGTGCGTGTTATGTAATATCACACTTCACCCGCCCACGTACACCTAGAGACAACAGGCATCTTCGAAAGGTCTTGGCATTATTCAGAGGAAAGACTCCCAGCAATACCCCTGCATGGTGTTTAACCTTATCTTGTGTTTAGGCGTTTCTTTTTTTTTTTTTCTCTCCCTCCTTCCCCTTTCCTTTTGTTTTTCCCTTTTCTATTCCTGTGGTACATCAATAGTGGGTATTTTTATATCTCCAAAAATGGAGCAGATATAGGGGGGAAAATCCCATTAGCTCCATGATGTGTTTTCATGGCAGCTCTGAAGGTTCCAGTCATGGCCATTTTCTAGATTTTGTAGCATTGTTCTCATGCTGTTATTTTTACTATTTTTTTTTTTAAAGTACAGTTGAAATGTTACATTCTGAAGACACCAGCTAATAATTAAGTGGTACCTAGCCTATGCTTTCTTTAGGTTTTTAAAATAGGAAATAATTAACCAGAGATTTTAAAGATCTGCAGAAAAGCCAAACAGGCCTGTGAAACCGCAGGATCTAATAACAAAGAAGGTGAGTTGGTTTTCCAGTGCCCTAAGAGCTTGAAGACGGCCTTACTCTGGCTTTTGAGTAACAGAAAGAGCTCAATAGCATTTCATTCTGGTATGAAGTAGCCCTGAAGTTAACTGTTTTTCCAAAGAAAGACACACACCCCTCTCCCCCCGCCCCCCTCCCCCCCCCAAAAAAAAAAAAAAAAAAGAAAGGATGTCGCTGGCTGCTAATTAGATGTATTTTAACTGCAAAGTCATTTTAGCTGCTAATATTGTTATTATGTGCTTCCGTGTGAATCCTTAGTGAAGCTATTAAACTGTGAGAGCCTGAACTTATCAGACATTTTGTAATGTGGCTGGGTTTTTGTATCCTTGTTCAGAAACCTGTGGGGAGTGAAGGACCTTTTCTGGCTCAGACGTGGAAAACACATTTCTTACCAACTGATTACCAGGGTGGGCAGCTGAGACCTTCTTGCATCCTCCTTTTGCACTTTTTTTTGTTGTCTCCTGTCCCCCCCCAGCAATAATATTTCTCCTTTCTGTTATACTCCCTCCCTCCTCTCCCAGACACTGGTCAAACCCCACAGTGCACCCTCTAGCCAAGGAAGGGGGTTTAACTGCAGGGACCAATCTGTTATTTTGGGACACTTTCGACTCCTGCCTGTCGTATACAACAAGTTGGTGGTTCTCGGTAGCTGGTATGCTCTCAGCATCAGGCAGGCACCTGCTTTTGAAAAGCAATAGCCCACAGCAGACAGTGGACTTAGCCATCATTTTCCTATCGGTTTCTCACCCAGGATTCTTACTTTGTAATTGCTGGGTTGGGTTTCTCAGGGTTTGGATTTTTCCCCTTATTGCATCGGTTGCTTTTGTTCTCCTTCGCACCCTAAAACAAAGTGACTGATACAATACCCAAACTGATGAAAAAGAAGGAGATTTTCCCCCCCTTTATTTGCTCAGATTTGAATTGGGTTATCTGCCTATCTTGTTTATGAAATTTCTGCTGTCTTTTCTGCACAGACTGTGACTCCCAAATCTTCCACAGCTCCATTTCCATATTCCTGCGTGCTTGTTCTTTGTTAATCACTTGGCAAGCGCTTATTTGAATATTAAAAATTTCTTTAATCATCAAAGGCAGGAGCACAGCTTCATGAATATTCATATTTTTTTCCTCCTCAGACTGGATTCTAGTTCATTACCCTGCAGTAAAGCCAAACAGTCATCAATCGCGCTCATTACAGCCGCTGGCGTTTTGATTGGCTGCCTGCTGCTGGTAGCCCGCGTCCCCCATCCTCCCGCTCTCCTCCATGAGCTGTCGTGTACCTGCCAACAACAACAACAAAAAAAAAAATATCAACAATGCAAGAATAAATTTATCCCGTTGAAAAACAACTTTGCAAACTTGTCAAACAGTCCTCGTCACTTTTTTTTTTTTTTGGTTTTACACCAAAAAATTAAAAAAAAAAAATTAGAAGGGAGAAACTTGAGCTTTAGAGATGAATATTTGTCAAGAGAGTTGACGTAAGTTTCATTTGCATAATGACTTTGTACTTCTGCATTAATAAAATTTGCATATGAAGCCATGTTAATTACTCCTGATCATGCTTTTTGCATTCATGCATAGTAATTTTCTCCGACTTGTGAGAATTAATGTCTTGGCATGGGGGGAGGAAGGGGGGGGAGTTGGGGTACTGTCAAATTTCTGTGCCAGTGCCCCTCACTCACACTCTCTCATTCTTGCTCACCACATCGCTGTTCTTGATCTGTGGCTCATTTATGCGTTATCATTTGAAATTCTTGGGAAAAAGAAATGTATCAATTCAAAGGGAATCCTTGTTTCCCCCCCACCCCCCCTAAAAATCCCTGAGCAAAATACAACAAATCTCTTCCCTGCCCTCCTCCTTCCCTCCCCAGTGCAGCCTTTCCATTTCCAGCTCAAGCAAAGTTTTAGTCTTAGCATCATAAGTTGGTGCAGGGGAACTGCACCAAAACTGCTGTGTGTGTGCTGGGGGAAGAGGTAAAGGCTGGTGTACAGGTGTGTCTGGCTGAGCGCCGCGCTCCGTGCACGAGTGTGTATAATAGCACGTCTGCCTATACCACTGGGTTGTTCTGCCTTTCCTGGGGGGTGCTGTTTGTCTGCCGCTTGCAAGGTGTGCATGCGTTGCTCTGCTAGATGCTGTTGGAAATGTTTGTGCATGTGTCTCTATATGCTCTGTGTGTGTACACGTGTGCTTGTGTACATTTGTTTTGTCAGCCTTGTTGGTATCTGTATGAAAAGACATGGTAGAAAGATAATAATAGCAGGTGGGAACGGTCCATATGAGAGGGTGTAATACAGATGAGACAAGTAGTTTTAGGAAAAGCTTGGAAAAAAATCTTTTGGAAAGATTAGTGAATAGATCTGTCTTTCACTTTTGGATGTGTCTGTTCAAAGCTGCTGCAATGGTACATGTAAAACCCATCTCAAAACATCTGCAGTACTCTCCCTGAACATGAATTGCACAGGGTAGGGATGAGGCTGCAGCCTGCGCTCTGAATTTGTAGCCATACACTGTTTGAACAGATGTTTTTCTTTTTCTTGAAAGAGAGTTTTTTAATAATAGAGCTGAGCTTTAGTCTCTAACCAGCTATTGATTGATTTTCCATCACCAGACAGGCACAGAGAGAGACACAGAAAAACTTGGTTCAAGCCCTGTTAAGTGGCTTACGCGTCTGCCTGTGCACCACCTGCCCGTCTGCCTGTGCACATATACACACCCAGGCACCCACCCCTGCAAGCACACAACACCCCCAGGGGGGCACCAGCTACGTGTGCCTGCATTTACATGTGATGTGAGACGTAAAGCAAGTTCTCTTAAATTCAAATCGGGTCCCCTGGTCTAAACCGTGCTGAGGTGCGACATTGTGAGAGTTGCTTGTGGCTTCATCTTTGTGCTTTGCTCAGGGACTTTTCTTGCAGGTGTGCCAGAGGAGCATGGTGGTTTACATATACCGTATCATATAGCCAGTTATGCTTAGGCTCAGGGAGAGGGACAACAAAAAGATGCAGTTTATGCCTTGATTGTGGCTTTTGTCACATTCATCTAGGCTCTTATGTTCATTTCCATCTTCTGAGGTCATGTCCAGTTTACCTTGTTTTCTTCTTTGCAAGTTTAAAAATAGCAGAGAGAAAAAAATATTACTCTTAGCTGTGTGCATAGGAGTCTATATAACCTGTGAGCTACTGCCATGTAAAGGCACTGAGTATACGCTGAGTTTGTTTAAGCATGAGGACAAAATTCTCCTTTACCATCAGCAATGCAGATCTTTTATTTACATGGTGACAGTCCCTGTGCATGTTTCACACTTGTGCTACATGCAAAACTCCCCTTCACATCTGTGCAGACTGAATGCAGAATATATAATTGAGATCTGCAGTGCAGGTGAGTGATTTCCCAGGGCTGACCAAGAGGAAAAATCGAGCCTCGCACATCGTGTCAGCGATGTCTGAGCAACACAGAGCTGCATGTGTGCGCCTGTTCGCCCTATCCGGATTGGATATTTGCCTCCAGAATTGCAATGCAGTTCTTGTGGTCTGCTTTCCCTTAGTGCTCGTTGTTGCTGTGCACTTTGCGGCAGTCAGGGGTGGCTTGCAGGGGTGTTTGCTTTTTGAAACCTTTGTGCAACACGATGTGGTCTATTTGCCATAGAATTCCAGAGACTGGCTCCCCCTCCCTTGCCTGGTGCTGCACAGTTTGAGGCAGAAAACTCTCAGCACCACCTTAGGATACCGTCTGTCTACCTATCTGTATTTGTTTATCTTTTTGTCTGTTTGTTCATTTTGTGTTTGTCCATCACCTGTAGCAATTAAGCTGAAGAATGATAGAGCCCCTGTCTTCATTTTCAGCTTTAGATAGAGCCTTTATGGGGAAAAATCCCACAGAAGAGGAGCTGGAGAGGTAAAACATGAACATGTTGCTAGCAAACACAAGCTGAGTGTTTCTGGGCACCACTGTTACTCTTTTTATAGCTATGAAAATGTATCACGTACCTAATGGTGGAGCACCCCTTTTCTCTGTGCATTTCCTTGAGGCCATTAGGTATGATTCCCCTTCATGATTTGCCACTGATCTCATTCTAGATAGGACTGTCCTGATTTGTGACAAGGGAGCAAACCCTAAAGTGGTGGCAAAGAGGAGGAGGAATCACCTGATTTGACTTTGCTTGTAGGGGCAGACTCAGCCACCTGGTCTGGTAGCCCCGCAGTCTTTGCCTCTTAGTGCTGGACTCAGGAGTGGTGGTGGGATTCCCTGAGCATCTGCCGGAGTCTCTCTTTGTCCATTCTTCCTCTCCCTTACTAACCCTTTCCTTTCTAATAATAGGTTAGTGCTTTTTATATTTCCTTGTATATACATCAAAGGACATAAAAACACCTTCTGAGTGACATGTTCAGTTCCAACCATTCATTGGCAGCTCGTTCATATAGTCCTTCCCATAAATTTGTTAGGTACCTTGTTAAAGTGGATTGCTGGCTTGCCCCCAGTACCTCTGTCAGAAGGCTCTTACAGGATCCCTTTGCCCAGATGATTAGAAACCTCCTCTTTGAAGCCTTAATTCCCCTTCTACACTAGAGGAGATGTATTACACAAGAGCAGGGAGGGCCTCCCTGTACCCACTTGGTGAGCTCTTAGCATCTTCTTGGACACCTCAGGGCTATGCAAACTGTATCAAATTCATCGCCAATGGGCAGGTGCAGCCCACTGGGACTAGAGGAGAGGCTGTTGCTCTCAGGGTGGTGGTGAGTGCTAGGACCCATGCACTTCCACATTAAAACCCCATGCAGTTGCGGTTAATGGTACGCTTGCCTGGCTTCATATAGTTCCTCTGTGTGATGAGCTCCTTCCAGACCTCTAGTATGGCACCACAACGTGCAGAGGGATGAGTGACTGCAGGACCTTAGTCATGGTGGGGCCACAGACACGTCTAGGTGTAATGTGAGATGTAGCTGCTGCCCTGTGGTCCTACTCTAAATCCCAATTTCAAGCTCACAACTTTCCCAGCAAGGATGAGTGCCCAGGCAGCTCGACATAGCCTATGCTAGCCTAGTTATTTTTATAATATTAGGAATATAATATATAATTAAGTCATTGGAGGAAATCTGTTAGTCTTAGTTTGTTTTATAAAAAACCCGAACTTGTCATTCATGTTACAGTGACAGTAGAGTGGTCCATAAACACACAGAAATCTCTGTCTGACATCAGTTTCTACATACCTAGTGTACAACCCTGCCCAAAATGCAACACAGGTATGGTCTAGATAGTAGTTATCATTACTGCTTGTGTACTACTTCCAGGGAGATCAAACAGTTACAAAAGCCAAGGAACTGGTCCCCTAAAATAAAAAATCCTTCCTTGTCCCACAAGCCACAGAGATGGCTTCTATTTGAAACCAGTCCTCACAAAAGAGCACAAATTTTGTCGTGATGCTTGAAGCTCAAGTATTTACACAGGGAATTTAGACTCTTCACTTGTGGTTTTGGCAAAAGCTTCACACAAATGTTTTGCACTGGTGGTCTCTTAGCCATTTAAGATAAACGACAAAATCAAATGCAGTCCTTGCAGACTGGAGTGCTGGATGCTGTGCCAAGGATGAAGTATCCCTGTTTGCCTCATGTGTAGCTGTCAGATCAACATGCAGGCCTAGTTTCCGAATCAGGACTCTCAAGGTGGAAAGGGTCCCTTGGAAAATATTGGAAGGAACACAGATAAATATCTCTCCTTGCTGCCACGGTGCCTGCGTGTATCTGCAAGGCGCACATGCATGTGCAGCCAGAATTGCCGCCATTAAAAAAAAAAAAGACCATTTGCCAGAAGATACCCCACAATTAACACACATATTTCCTGATCTAAATACAGGGGGAAACTGTGGTTTCTGATCTACCACTGTGCGGTAACTGTTGGCAAATGCCAGTTTTTTAATGGCGACCACTCCACCACATATCTTCATTTAGAAACTGCCCTTGATTAGTAGCTACCCTTTATTTAATAATTAAGTGGTAGGCATAGTTTTAAATGAAGGGGGTGGATTCTCTGTGGATGTAAAGTGGTGGCATTTGCTCAACTTCCCTTTAAACTCTGCTAATTTGCACCAGCCAAAAATGTGACTCATACCTGATTCTGTGTGCGTGCACGTGTGTGTGCATGTATCTGTGCAGGTTTAGATCGATATTTAAGACTTGTATCTTAGTTTTTCAAAGCCGCAGAACTCAGTTTGGACTAGTGCCAGGAGGAGCGAGCATTTCTAGTGGAGCAGGAGAAAACTCTTAAATACAGCTTTTAAATGGTAGGTGATTCCTAGAGGGGTTAAAAATAAATAATACGGTTGGAGGTTACAATATCCTCTTTTAGCTACCAGGAAAAAGGTTGCTCCATTCTTCGCAGGCTCAATAGGGAAGCAGCTTGCATAATCGGGGCATGCAAAATGCACAACTGGCCGCAGCTCAAGCGGGAAGGCAGCACAGCAGCCGCCAATGCTTCCTTCTGGGAGCTCGGCTGCTGGCACCTCGCTGAAGCCATTTGAGCTCTAAGTCACTGCACTTTGTCCAGGCTGGTGTGTGGAGCCCACTTCAGCGGCGGCTCGGCAGAAAGCCTGCCCAGTTTTGTGTCGGCTCAATGCATTAACACAGCCGTAAAACAATAATCCCCCTTTTGATTCGGTCCCTGAGCAAGTGCCGGTGGCGATGTCTGCCCCCCTCCAGCTCTGCTCCATGCCAGGGCCGCCTGTCCCCTCCACTTCATGCCTCTCCATGCCCTCCGTGGGCCCCCAGCCTTGGTTCGTGGGTCCCCCAGGTCTCTTCTTGCTCTTTCCCTGCCCGGTGCGAGCTCACCAGCCTCAGCCAGACCCAGAGAGGGGTTCAGACCAAGCGTGTTGTGCATTAGGCAGCCAGCCCCCGCCTCACCTGTTTCCCCTGATGATGCCTCCTCTGTCCCTTCAAACTTAGATCCGACTGACAGTTTTTTCTATTGTTTTTTCTCCAGGGCCGTCCAGGCCTGCAAACCTGCCGGGGGCTCCCATAGCTGCCTCCTCCCACCCTCACACATCCGTGATCACGTCACCTCTCCGCGCACTGGCCTCCCTCCCGCCCTGCCTTAGCCTGCCCTGCTGTGGTGCACGTGCAGTCTCAGTTGGCGGGACTCAGACTGAGATTCAGACTGAGACGTCAGGCACATTTGGATGTCATTGTCAGTTGTCAGGTAATAGAAACATTTTTTTTTTTTTTGTTGCTATCTGAAGGTCAGTAGTGCTGCCAAGTGATGTCGTCTTTGCTGTGGGAGAGCTGCCTTTGCTGGGTTGCGTGGGGAAGGCAGAGAAAATGCCCTAAACTATCCCTCTCCCCTTCCTCCTTCCCCCTCCACCCCAGTGGAGGATGGAGAGGGGGAAAGGGTGTGCAAATCCCTCCATTTCCCCATCCCTCCCCTCCTGCCTTCCCACCTTCAGCTGTCACTGGCAGCCATGACTGGGCCATTTGTGCCACATTGTGAACAAATGCCTGAGACTCCTCACAGAACATGATACCCCAGTATCAAGATTTCATCTCTCTGGGCTGTTTATTTTAAGCTTAATTGGATAACATTTAACATCTGAGGGTTTTTTTTTTCTTTCCCTCCTTTTTTTCCCCCTCCCCCCATCCCCCCACCCTCCCCACCCCCACCCCCCCAGTCATTCATATTAAAGGCTCTCCTCTGCGTCCATGTGCACACAGGATGTATGTGCTCCATGCCATTTTCTCCCTTGTTTTGAGAAAACGCTCCTTGGTAACTTGCCACGCATCCCTTGCCTCTCCCCCATCAGCTTTTCTTTCCTTTATTCCTTTTGGATGCCTGACTTTTGCCACCGCGAGGAGGGGAAAGTGATGTGGAAATGAGGGTGCAGCGAGCTAGCCAAAGAGGACACGGACATATTGTCACCAGACCCCATCATTTAAAACCCAGTGATCTCTTTGAAATCAGTGGGTGTTTCTGAGCATGGCTCAGTTGCAAGATTGGGTCTATGGTGAACTGCGGGCTGAAGAGGTGAAAATGGGTAGGGCTTAAAAGAAAATACAGCTGTGGCAAAATCCACAAGTGTTTATGGAATCTCACTGTGGTGGGCCAAATCCTGCAGCCCTCATTCATGCTAACGTGTGTGAAGTTTTGATAGGGAGTTGCCAGAATGATGCTGGATAAGTAATGCATGAGGACCAGAGGATTTAGAAAGACAGCAATGACTGTCAGGAGTAAAAGCCTTTGGGAAATGACTCCTCATGTCCCCCTGCAGCTGGCAAAACTTTGCTGTGCTCAGCTTTTTCCTTCCCCAAGAAGTGGTACCACCTGGCTGCAGTACGCTATATCTCCTGAGAATGTCCCTGTACATCTCCCATTGCTGTAATAAAGTGAAACAAAAAGTTTTGAAAGGAATTTAAATTTGCATCTTGGAAACCCTTGGTCTTGAAAGATAAAATATTCTTGAGATGAAGCTGAGAACATTCTGCAGGGTCCTGTTTTGACCCTGGGTGAAGCTCAGGGCATGTGAGGAAGGCTCCCGTGCCGCCTGGGAGAGGCTCAGCCTGCACCCAGCCACTTGTGTTGAGGCGCAGGCACTGGGCTTGCAGCAATGCACCGTGTGGGGCATTTGGTCAGATTTCTTATGTGAGCTGCTGTACGCAGCATGGGGGCGATGCTGGATTAATCAGCCTCATCAGATTGACCAACTGGCCTGAGGTGGGTGTAGAGATGGGCTCTTCTGAATGGTAAGCGCTGGAGCAGAAAGTGAGATAGCTCCCCTGCCTCCCCCCTTCCCTCCTCCCTGTAACCAGCAAACCAAGCTGGAACTGATCTCATGTTTTGCTGTTCTGTCTTCGCTGGTGCAGCACGCACAGAGGTGCCTCTGGTAGGCAGGTAGCTGTAACTGAACTGGATGCCCTGCTTCCCTGTTGCTTCTGATGCCAGCAGCTAGTAGGGAGGGAAGCAAGTACAACTAAAAATAGAAAAGGAAGCAATATTAAAAAATGTGGGAAGGTGAGGCTTTTGTACTTTGCGTACTTTGAGTTCTCACTTTGGAGTTGTGCACTGTGAGTTTTCAGTATTGCCTGTTTGCTGGGAGAGCGGTGCCAGCTCTGTGGAGAGAGAGGCTTGTTATCATGGCTTCCTGTAATTACTGCTGCAGTCTGCAGCACTTAGAGAATAGGTTATATCAAAGTGCATGCTACATGTTTATGACAGTAGCTGGTCAAGGTCTGCTTGAAAGAAACATTTTCTTCCCTAGAAAAAGGAGATTATGTCTACTTAACTCTTTCTTAGCTCCTATAGCGTTCACTGTATATGAGCCTGGGCATGGTTTAAACCCTGTGGTAAGGGTTACGGGATCATTCTAGCCCCCCAAATGTTTTGTGGAAATAAAAGAAAAAAGAGTTCTTTGTGTTGACTAATAATCTAGTGACGATCCGTGCATTGTGCCCTCTTTGTTAATACAGACATTTACAACAGTCACTTGCTCCAGCTTTAGAGATCTGCTTGTCTTTCTGACTTGATTAGCCTTTTATTCTGTCAGCCCTGTTCTTGCTTCTGAGGAATTGTTTCCTTCTTTGAACAAAAGCCATCAACAGTTCCCGCCTCTCCTCCTCCTTCATCATTTCTTACCTTTCCTGTTTTTCAGCATTCATTTAATTCAGGACCTGGAGTTTTTCCATGCAGTTCTCAAGCAGGCTGTGACTCTGAAGGCTTGAAGTTGCAGGTACTCCCAAATCTCTGCTGAGCACTCACATATCGGGCCCTCAAGAGTCCCAGCAGTTTTGTGCTGGAGAATCTAAACTTCTGGCTGCCGGTGGGATTTGGGGTATGCACGTGTGAAAACTGCATTTGGAAATAAATCTCCGACCTAGATAAGAGCAATTGCCCAGCATGCTGAGTAGCGTTCAGTCATGCACAGGGGAAGCTGTGCTGCCTCATCCAGAGCTGTTTGCGATCTTTAGAGAACGTACTGCTGACAGTAGTTTCAATCACAGTAAATGACGCTGGGAAGTCTGCTTGGGTGTCCACTGTGTTGCTCGGCTGGTGCTGGTCATGGTCCCTTCTGTCTCTGTTCAGTTCTTTGTGTTCAGGGTACCACAGGATGAGGAATTTGGGAGTAAAGGTCTATGTTTTAACATGTGATTAAAAAAAAAAAATATCTACCCCTGGAACAATCTCTCTCTCAGTCTATTTATTTATTTATTTTTTGCCTCGGAGGCTTCTGTCTGTTCAATTGGGTTCTCCCATTTAAATGTTTTTAGTGCCTATTTAATTAGAAGTTGGAATAGAGTCATGAAATTCACAGGGTTGTGTAGCTTGGATCTAAAATACAAATGGGCAAAGCATTCATTTTGCTTTACCCCTTGCCAGATCAGGGTGCTTTTTTGAGCCTGCTTTTTATTTCATTTCAATGAATTGCAACTGCTCAGAGTAACTGTAAAACACACACACGGTTTTTTTTCGCATAACAGAGGCATGCAAATGATTGTTGAGAGACGTAATTATGTAAAGAAAAGTATATGCCTGTATGCGTGCACACATACACTGCAATGCTTTTTGTGGGGCTATTTTTTCACAATACATCTTCATAAGGCTCTTTTTATGATGCTGATTTATTAATATTGTACATTAAGGCTTAAATTGTCAAAGCTGCCTAAGAGATTTGGATGCCCATTTCCCATTAAAGTTAACGAGAAATGAGCTTTGAAAATCTCAGCGCAGAAGTGCATGGCACTTTACAGTGTGATCTCCAAAGAAAAAAGTCCCTGCCCTGAAGATACTACATGCAAAAACCCCAGAGATGGAATTATAATCGGCATAAGACAAAGGGGTTTGTAATGGCACAGACAATAATTTATCCCATACGTGTGCATTCAGATATGTACCTGATCCAAAAATCTTTGGACCTGGGCCCACAAGTGAGGGTTTATATAGCTCCGTAAAGATAATTAAATCTGTCCAATACACATATATTCAGCTCACCAGTGAAACTGCTTCCTTCCTGCATGTAGGCCGATGGAAGAGGTGGAAAACAATTATGATACTTAGTTGCGTATATAAAACCAGCAAGTGTGCATGGACAGCAGTGATTAATGAAGAGGGCTGTGAAGTTTAGGATCTAAAATAGAGGAAGGCATGGAGCAATAGCTCAGAAGAGAGGAATAAGCTCCTGTTTTTTCAAGGAATCAGCTGTATTGGTCATTAGAACATTCTGAAAATCAGTGTCATCTTGTAAAGTTAATACCAATTTACTTGGCTACTGAATTTCTACTTAATGCATTATTTAACTCGGCTGGTCTTTTCTTGGCAAAGATTAAGGTGACAGTAAAGATAAAAGGAGTACCTGTAAGTAAATAATAGGTTTAAAAAGAATACTTTTCCTTCCTTCAATTTTATCACTGTATTCATTTTGTGTCAGTTTTATAACTGGTTTCAGCCAATAAGAAGAGCTAGATTAGACCACCCGGCTGCAAAAACCTTGATGCAATTAATACAGTCTGCCTAGAAAGCAGTATTATTTCAAAAACTTTTATGTTAATGATATGGTATGCACTCGGCACACTTCTTACTAGAACAAGAAGCAAGCTTTTGTTCACTCCAGACTGGGTTTTATTAACACAGGAGGATCAATGGAAAACAAAACAGTAATCAGAGTGGAGAATGAAAACTCATCCAGCAAAAACCTACTAACTCATCAGGTCCCAGGACGATGGCTGATACCCTACTCTTCATTTTTTGTTGAGTGGAATCTCAAAAAAAATTAACGAAAAGTCCATTAAAATTTGATTCCTGATCAGCACTGGGTCCTTTTTTGAGATGAGAAAGAGGAATTTGGTATATGTGTCTGAGGGTAAAGATCTAAGGTTTCCCTGAGACCTTTTGTAAATGTATCTTTTAGGTTTGCTGCGTAAAGGTTTGCATAAAGTACTGTCTAACATTCAGGAGAGATGTTCCTATTAGTCATGGTTGCTTGTATTTATTTATTTTAGTGAAATATTTGATGCATGCTATAGTAGAATTGACTTTGTGGACAGAACTCACAGAGTTCAGGGAGGTGTGAGAGATGTATATACTAAAAAGTGTAATGCATCAGTCTGACTGTATGCATCCCTCTTTTCATCTATCTATCAATCTATGTGTTCATCCATCTATCCAAGTATTAAAATCATATGTGACCTGTCTGTCTATGCAGCTCTCTGTCTCACCAGATATTAAAATCAGATCCAAACTCAAAATAGATGGATCTAATCACAAACTGATTTTTTGACTGAAGAGTGTGTTTGTCAAGAGGCAGTGAAGAGACCTTAAGATGGCAAAGAGATAGCTAAAATTAGGGTGCTGCATGGGGCAGCAGTGCTGGCAATTTGAGCATGGCTGAGGCTTTGTTCTAGACAGACGCCCGATTGCTATAACTTTGCAAGTCCTAATTATGTCAAGATAAGAACCAGCAGGAGCAACAGCGATATTTAAAGGTGCTTTAAACTGGATGCCTGCCATTTCCAGACATCCCAGGAAAAAAGAAAAGCCCTTAATTGCAATATTAACGGGTGGAACTGAATCTGGTAATCTTGGGACAAAAGGTTCAAGGCAACGTTGCCTGCTGCAAAGACAATGGCTCCAACATTGAGAGAGTTAACTCAATCGCATACCACTATGCTGAGCCCGAGAGTCTGAACTCTTCAAACGCTCCAAATGGAGAGCTAAATCAAAGAATCCTGTTTCAAATCCATCCAAGATGTTGCTGTTTTTCTCCTCTGACAGGAGAAGCATTTGGAAGTGCAGTTTCTTTCTTTTTTTATAGCTGTCTTAAAAAGGAGTTTGGATGTTTAGCACAGCTGGTGCTCATTACATTATGCACTATCAATAAAATAGCATGTGTAATTAATTTTTAATGCAGTGCTGTATGCAGCGCTTTAAAGCAGTTACTGTATGGGGAGAGCCGACACCGGTCACTGACATCAGAAATATTGAAATAGAGGTCTAGATTTTGCATTTTTAAAGTGTGTATGTGTGAGTGGGGGAAGGGTAATGCCTAACCAGCAATTCTCTGGCCACAATAAAATTTTAAAATATAGGAACAAGATGGATGAAGGTGATTTTATAATTTGCTTATTGGAATGAACGAATTTATTTCCTTTTGGAGTTTGGTGGGTTATGAGTAGGTGACTTCAGAGTATAGGTAAGTACCTGGGACTGCACAGTGACTGATCCATCTTTGTTAAAGCATGAACAGGCTTTGGTATCAGGTGGGAGATAAGGCAAAAGGGGAGGTTAGGGGAAAGCAAGGGAAGGACATCTCTGTTCTATCTCACTGAGCAGTTTTTTTTTTTACAGGGCTCCTTTCTTGTGCCGTGTTGTTCCTGTTAATGATAACCCCTGTTCCCCCCCTCCCCCCCCTCCCCCCCCCCCCCTTGATTCATTAAATATTTGGGAGTATCAGTGGTTTGGAAAGGAGAGAGTAGCTTGGTTACAAAGTGGCACAACTGATGGCAAGGTGCCTGCTGCTTTGACAGAAGACCCAAACAAATCAGTCGTCTTTTTTTCTTGGCGTGCAGTGGTTTCCAGAAGACACCAGCACAGATAAAGACTGCTTTACTGGTGCGCAGTAGGCAAGGTTTGGGCACCACCGTGCAGCTTTCGGTAGCCGATATGTCCAGAAGCACCTCGGCTGTCCAAAGGAGGAGCAGACCTATTTTTGAAGTTGTAGCATGGTGCGTTGTTTGTATTCACAAGCACAGCTTTCATGTTTCTGCAGCAGAGTAACCACTGGGATGGTTTGCAGGATAGGACCAGCCTCTCCCTGCTGCCACCTCCTTCCCACCCTTTTCAGGGAGCTGAATGCTTCTTGGTGAACGCTTCCTAAAGAGAGAAGAAATCAACTGCACGAAGAGAAGGAAGGAAGCAATCACCTACAAAGCAACAAAATTAGGGGTAGTGTTCGTCAGGTGCCTTGCCTTTTGGTTGGGCAACAACCAGCTTTCTAAGAGCTGATTTTTTTTTTTTTTTAATACACATGCATGAGGCATAAACGTTTGCAATTATTCTTTCTTTCTCTCAGTAAATTGCCATTCATTTGTGCATAGCATATGCTAAACAGTTCACTTGTACAACCTCACCTGGCGTATTCAGGATGGAGTTTTCTCTTGCCCCTTCAGCAGCAGCTTTTTGCCATCACTTTTCTTCTCGCTTTCTGTCAGATACATGCGGATGTGTTTGTGTGTCTGAGCCAGGAAGCGAATTGGGCTGTTTGTGAGAACAGAGATAAATCTCTTGTGCACAAATATGATGCTCAGCGCCAAAGGAAGTAGGGCGAGCCATGGTGTAAGGTGTAGGTAGTTGTGATGAGAACCACTCTTTAGTTCACAGGCCAGAGTGGGAAGGTGGAGGCAATAGTGAGGCATTGTACATTTTGCAGTGAAATAATTTTATTTTATTTTATCTTATTTTTTTTAGAGGAGTTGGATCACGTATTCTTCCTGGGTTTGCTCAGGTTTAGGCCAGAGAACTGCAAAAAAATTACCCCATGTCCCTCCAGAGCTGCCTAATTCAGAGGACCTGGGTTCTTTTTTCTTTTCTGAGTACTTCATAAAAATAGATGAAAGGAAGAGTTCTGCGCTCAGATGGGACGCTTTATGTTCAGAAAGGGATTTAAGTCAAAGAAGCCATGCTGATGCACCTCGCATGTGCCCTGCTGGGCTCCTGTGTGCTGCATGTTGGTCCTTCTTTCTGCTGAGCAGTAAACAGCTGAGCAACTGTTAGCAACATACGCTTTTATGCTGTTTGCTTTGTTTTGGACAGGCTTTTTCCAAGCATTTTTGCAGTATGTACAGAAATCTGGTAGGCTAGAGTATGGTACATGCCTTTGCTATCTTTATTTCCCTCTTGTTTTTGTCTTAATCAAACCATTTCTGTGGGTCCCTGTTCCAGCTAATGCAACCCACAGTAGCACAAACTGGAGAAGCCAGATTCAATGAGACAGTAAAACATGCACTTGGAAGGAAGCAGGCAAAAAATCCCACATAGAGAAAGCTTACATTTTTTAGGTATTCAGCTGCAAGAGTCAGAGGTCCTGGCACTTCTGGAATGAGGTTAATGCAGGCACTAAGCGGGGTGGTGGGGAGACACAGGCGCTGGAATCATGCCATGAAATGGTGCTTTCTAAATTATTTTCTTTGTTATTTAACATAAAAAATCTCTGGTTAGAGAGAAGCCAGTTTGCACAACATACCTGCAGCTTTTATGCTTGTTGAAATGTCGCTTGGCTATTTGGCTCCAAATGTATTAATGTATTAATTTCAGCACATCCCCTGGCAATACAAGGGGAGCATCTTATCCTTTTTGTGTCTCAGACTGTCTCCTTACATGTGCTGTTTTGACCTAGATTACTTCATGTGAGACCCAGATCTAAACCTGATCCTTACGTCTTTTCCATGGCTGCGTGACAAGCATGGCGCTTCCAGGGTGTGCTGCGCTATGCCAGCAGCCTGCTGAGGGGCTAGGGACTGCCTAGGGACCCTTAGCTGAGCATCCCTTTCTAGGATGTGTTTTTTGACTTCGGTGGCATTGTTATGCCAGCTGTGAACATGAGCTATGGAATTCGGGGATGTACAGAGATTTAAGTAAGGATCAGAATATTGCTGGGAAATATGTGCTATGTAAAACTGTTCAGGTGATCAGGGTGAAAAAAATTCATAGAACCTTGTAAAACCTCAGCATAGTACCAGTGCCCTTTGCCTGCGGGGGAACTGTTTTTTCAGATTGCATCTTCTAACAGAGATTTGGGTTGTTTTCTCCTCTCTAGCTGAACAAAGATAAGTTCATTTATTATGGTACAGACAGGCTTAGAATGCAAAGTCTGTCCAAAAATTAGGTCTGCGTGTTTACAGATTGATTAATCCAAATCCTTTATAAAAATGTGTGAACCATCGATTAAACTGGGAATAAGATCACTGTGGTTTTGCCTACAGTGAGGACAAGATTAGTAAGTAACTTTACCTTTCTGGAAAACCTTATAAAATATAATAACAGTGATAAAACATATTATTTATCTGTTTTTTTCTGGGTTTTTTTTCCCCTTAAACTGAACTAATACTTCCATTGTAAATTTGAGGTGGAATCTTAAAAGCTCTGTAGTCTGTTGAAGCCGAACACTTTGCTATCATGATCAATAGATACATAGAGCAGTTATGAAATAATTCTGTGGAACTGCTGTAAATTCCTTCCCAATTTCCTTCATACTTTCTCTGCACATTTTCCAGGAGGAACGGTGTGAAAGCTGCAGCGGTGCTAGCCCCTGCCTCCACACCACTGTCAACGTTCATTAGTGCTGTTGAGCACACTCATAAATGTCTGAGCTTTTCCCGTATTTAGAGCCCGCTGGCCAGCAAATCTTTCCTTCTGCTCTCCCCTTTTCGAGGAAAGACCCGATGGTCCGGGATTGATGTGGGCACTTGAGGTATAATTTCAATTCTGTGGCGTGGTATCATCCAGAGTTGTAAGGGAAAGAGTGTGTGGGAGGCAGTACCATCACTGTCTTAAATATTTTGCTCCTTGCCCTTTCCTGCTAGGCTCACCAGGCCGTGTCTTGTGATTATAAACTGAGATTTCATAAATTTGTTTTCTCCTTAATAGGTAAAGATGAGTGAATGCTATATCCCACGTTCTCCTTGCTCTTTCTTCACAGGTATCTTTGCTCTCTGGGGCTGGCTGGGACTGCCAGGGAGGTATTACCCAGGGGATTTCATTGCCCCAGGGTTAGATTTGCCCCTCTGCATGACAGAATGGGGCTGTATTGCATATAGCTCCCTCCCAGCAAGTCCCAGTGAGTCACCATCTTGCTTGCTGGGCCGTCTGATGGGAACAAGCTGCTCTGTCCGTGGCCACCCTGGCCATGGAGCTTCTCTCCATCCACACCTTTCTGTTCCCCTGCTTTGCCCCAAGCATTCATACTTCTTTCTTTTTTTAATATATCATTTTAACTTTGCCATCAGGTAGGTCCTTCATTCATTGCTGTCTCTGCCAGTGGTCCCTGCAGCAATAATTACAGCATTTTTTTTCTAAAAATCGAGTCCAAAGTGGATTTGCTGTTTTTTTTGTGGGTTTTTTTAACTTCACATTTTTTTAAATGGAAATGACTGCTGAAAGTAAACACAGCTTGCAATGTACAGGCTTATTGGGCCAGCATGAATTTCCTTAATAAGCGGGGGTATGCGTGTGTGTGCGCGCGTGTGTTTTTTTTTCCCCCTTAAACCTTGGAATAAGAGTGCTGTCTCTTTAAATCCTAACTCAAACTTTACTGGCGATTTTACAGAGCCTGGTTTCATTTATAGTGGAGCCAGACTTGCTGTGTGAGAGCCGTCCGCATGCTGGAATTAGTCTTAAGCTCGCTTCTGTGGCGTTGCCAAATTCCATGTTTGTGTTTTATTTAGAATTCTTTTCACGGCCAGTCGAATCTGTTCAGGCACACATAGGCAGTGTTGCGCCCCATGGAGAAAATAAGCAAGTTTGCGTTTTCTTTGGCATAGGCCATGGCCACAAAAGACTGCGGTCTAAAAAAACATTTTTTAAAAGCTATTTTAACCCATAACAGATGTATAAAGTAGGCACACGCATGCCAGCTTCCTTAGTTTTAATTAAAAAATAATTACGGCTTTAATGGGATGCTAGTGACAAATTTGGATGAATGGTGGGTGACATTATCTCAAGGCTTGCTTCAACTTATAAATTAGTGCATTTCTCTTGGCCAGTGGTACAGATGAAATTAAATGAAGGAGCAGATTAATATTTCTTAAAGTTACATTAAACCAAATGAAAAACCAAATCAAATAAAAAACCAGGACCCCTTCCTCCCTTTCTTGCTCAGACTCCCGTTTGCATGAGATCACAGAACATGGAGGAAAGGTCATTTTCCCTGGCTGATAAATGATCTGGCCGACGATAAACTAGGCTTAGGTTTGCAAGGTACCTGTCTCTTCTGTAATTTCACATTGGTAGCCACATCGCCAAACTATTGTGATTAATGTCAGCAAGCGCTTCTATTTATAACCACATCTAACTAGCTAACACAGTACCTCCGAGCCAGGAAATCTTAAATATAAACCCATCCCTACATTCTGCATGTTGCAATGGTTCTCTCTCCATACCTTGGCTAACTGGCTGCCTTTTGGGCTGTGATTTCACATCTTTAGGCTATTTTCAGTTTGGGGCTTTTAAGGCTCACCAGAACTGGGCTAGATGCACAGGCTTGCACAGGTAACAACAGTTTATATTTATGAAGAAATAAACAAAAGTGTAATAAAAATGTAATGAGCTAACCCCAGATGGTATCTCTGTTGTTATTACAGTCAGGTGTATGCGGAGCTGGGGAAGGGAGAGGGAAGGCTCAGCATGGGAGGCTGTGGGTATTGAAGGAGGAGGAAGAGAGGTCTGACAGGTTCACTGGGAAAAGCGTCTTCCTCCTTCCCATGCAAGCCTCTATCCCACCCATGGACACCCTGAATAAGTGCTGAGAGGAGAGGCGATAGAGCAGCACAATTTTTCAGGGCATGCAGCAGAACTGCATTTCCTCTGGACCTGCTCGTCCCACCCTGGTGCTTTCCAGCAGCCACGGCAGCCCAGCATGGGATGGGGCTTTCTGGATGGGAGCAGATGATCAGCTTCATGATCTATGGCACAGGCAGATGAGGATCATTTTGTGTGTGGACAGCCAAACGCTGCTTGCTGTTCTTAGATGTATTCTTTCATGAAACTTCTCATCTGTTTAACATTTAGCTCCCCTTATAAAAAAACCCTGAAATGCTGATACATGTAATCTGGATGGTGAGAGCTCTTCTTCATTTAGGCATTGCCAGTTTTCTGTAACAAACATATTACATTATTTCCTCATTAAAAAATAAAAGCAATTTTGGGGAAAAAGCAGTGGAAAGAAAGGCAGAGAAAGAGGGTATCAGGTGTTTGGTGGATAGCTGTGCACCTTCCCCTAGACCAGTCCAGATTTGTCTTATGGTCTACAGATGTTTTGCTACTAATTTCCACGCAAATGTGGCAGTGTCCCCCACCTTGCATGCTGAAAGCTGCCTGCCATGTTAAGCCAGGGAAACCCAGCAAGAGGAAACTTCTCTGCTTGGTTTGAGCTAGTCTGGAGAATCTGAGCTCCTCAGGGTGATCTGTTTGATCCCTTGGGGAGAGCAGTGTCTCTCCTTGGTGTGCAGGATGTCCATTGCCCGAAGCTGAATCGAGCCAGACTCTCCAAAGATGTGATTCTTAGGCTTTGTTCAACTGCAGCAAAAGAGAGGGAGATTTTCCTTTGTTGATTGAATGAGGATTTCTGTGGTATCATTTCCCTGAGCTTGAATTCCTCATGAGTGAAAATGAAGTTCCAGCATTAAAAACATGAGTCACGCAGTGCAGATGAGAGTAATTTCTGCATTCCTGGAATTTTTGGAAGGGAAACATTACATTCATGATAATCCTTTCAATTATACCTTATTGCTAAAATAATCCATCAGGCATTCTGCAGTAGAGCCCTCTGCTATTTGGTTACAGTTGAAGCTTTGAAAATAGCACCTGAAAGCTTTTAGACTCCTGCGTGTTAGTATCTTAATTTTCTTTTTATGTTGTTGCACACAGGATGGTCTGGTGTTTCTTTTTATTTTATTTTATTTAGTCTTTAGGATTTTGTTGTTTAATAAATAAAGCTAATTTGATTTGTTCTGATCTGTCTCAAGTATCTAATTGCTGCTGTAGAGAGCGATTAATGTCCAGTTGAAAGGATTCCACATCTATAAATGAGAATTGAAAGCAGATGTTAGTTTGATGAACGTGTGCTGCCCATTGCTTGTCTACACTGGCTCAGAGAGCAGGCTGCTGAGATATCGCTATCTATCAAAAGAGAGATGTTAGATGCCATATACAGTTCAGAGTCACACACCTATCATGAGCTGACTGAACAGTTAACAAATAACGTATCCCAGGTATTTTTTTTTCTCTGCTTGAGAAATAGCTATACATAAGACAGTGTTATCCTCAAATTGTCAGAAGTACTTGACAAACTCCAGTTCAGGAGAATGCTCTGTGAATTGCTTACAACCAGGACTTTGTGTCTCAGTTTTTACTCAGGGAGTAGTGTTGTCTGAGGGCAGGTAAGTTCCATTTTCAGTGCTATTGCATGTGCAGTGTTGATTCTGAAGTTAATTCAACACATTTGAAAAAAAAAAAAAGTAGTTGTTGATGCTGTTCTTTTTTCTATTTGCTTACTGGCTAGGTGCTCCAGCATTTCTGGCAAGCCAGGTCAAATGGTTTTCAGAGTTTGCTAGCTTGAGTTCATGCAGATCTGTGGAGAGCAGACAGTAAAGGGAGTGAAAGACTGAATTGCCTGGGCACAAGATCAGATTTTGTAGTGCCCAGCCAACTTTGACATTCACCTGTGCACAGTAAGCACAACAGCTTTTTAGATAAAAGCAGGTACAATCAGGATCTTTTCGCGTGGCATCTCCAGTTCAGTAATGCATGATGCTTTACAGTCCTTTCACAAGCGGGTTCTCTCTTGGCCGTTGGAGTACTCCTTCCCGGCCAGTGTGTAACAGCAGGTTAGCAGCCAGCGCATGTCAGAGTGGAGGAGGAGAAATTTTGGCCAAGGCCAGGCATTTCTGATAATAGCAGTAGAATTGTCAGTGTTTCCAAAAAACAGCACGCTTGCTTTTTAAAGTCTCTTTTAAAAATCTTTCCTGTACTTTTAAAATGTTTGCCAGTATTACTGTGAACAAAAGAGAAAAAATAGCCGAACAAATTTACTCATTTTGATTTTTTTGTGAAATAGCCTTTGCATTTTTATTTTTTGTTGAATAGCTATGCAGGTAATATCTATGACTAGAAAACTATTTCACAGATGGACAGACGGAGTTGTAAAGACCAACACAAATCTTCCCTGCTGTCTATAAATCAGGCTGACTTGGGATGTTTATATGGCAGGAGAGAGAAGGAAAGAGAGAGAGAGGAGGGGAGAGGGAGGATAAAAAGGACAGAGAAAGGACTTGGAGTCATGGAGAAGGATAGGTACTGGATGTCAGAGCTCCAGCTATGTCAGCTTCCGTACTGTAGTCATGTCAAAATTACAGCAGAGAACTTCCAGTGGGACCTTTAGTTCCCCTGGGACCTGAACAGGGCTCTACATACAGCGGGCAGGCGAGAACAGAGGAGATACTTCTTTTACATTTAGCTAGCTTTTCCATTTGGGATGTAACTATAACAACATTAACTTCAAATATAATTATTTCCTAAAATCCTTGGGCTTTGTTTCATAGACAGAACTGGACTGAGCAGCAAGATTTTTTCAGTTAAAGTAGATATACTTTACTGGATTAAGACCTGGCCTTTTAAGACTGTTTCTGATGATTTTTCCTGACCTGTATCTACCTGACTGTGCTAAAATGTCAACAGTTCCCAACTGATATACCTCACAAAGTGACTGGAAGTCTGAATGTGGACCAAAATAAAATAAATGGTAGCTCTACCCCCATCAGGTCATACTTTCAAGCTATTAAAATAACTCAAACTTGCTTTTTGTCTTCCTTTACTCCTCTTTTTCTTCTCCACTCTCTTCTTAGCTTTCTTTTCTTACAGGGAAGGAATGCAATTAATGTAAATATGACTATCCTAAATTAAGCTGGTGAGATACTCATGTGGCTGATATTACTAGTTAGTCTGTAGCGCATGGTGAAGTCCATTTCTGTGGAGGAAAGCCAGGACTGAAGTCAAGAGATGGGGCACAGTTTACGGTGCAGTCAGCAAAATATGTTGCAGTTTCTCTTGGTGTAGTCTCTTGACTGGTTGTTCCTACATCCTTATGTGGTGTAAGACAAAGCGTCCTTGAGAAAATGTGTAGAGAAAGCTGTCCTTTGTAACATGGTGGCTTTTCTCATTGCAATGAACCCAGCCTGTCGAATGAGCTGTGGATGTGTAATTTTTGCAGGACAGGGCTTGTCTGCAGTATTTTATTGTTTCTGGAAGTGGTCACTTGAGCAAGTACACATGTGCTGTGAGTCAGTATTGGTTTGCTCTGGTTGCTTCTTAGCAGGTATTCCTATGAATAAAGGTGTGCCTGGCCCTGAGCAAATTGTGGAACTCCCTCGTGTTGGCAGCAGGAAGGTGTAAATGGGTTGGGAGCTTCACATGGAGCACATAGCTCAATGCACATCAGAGGCTCGGGATCAGGAATCGCATGTTTGCTCTGCACAGGCAGATACTCTGTTGGCCTTACACAACTGAGGGCATGGCTGCAAGTTTTAATCATGTCTAAAATCAAAGGAGAACACTGCACAGGGAGCGTTCCTTGGGAAAAACAGTTCTGGGAGACCAACAACAGGCTCTCTTTACAGGTGGGAGAAAAAAGCATTCCTGTCCAGGGGTCCCCAATGATATCAATGAAAGGACTCTGTATCTGGCTAAAAAAGGAAAATCCAGGCTGGAAAAAGTATTGTGAGTGGATTTGAGAATTTGCTGTAAGTTTTTATTGCTGTCCGGTGAAAAGTATTGATAAAAGAAGATTCTTGCATTGTATGTCCTATTCCCCACAGTCTGGGAAATCTAAATCCAAGTCTAAGTTGAATTTTTACCTGTGATCTTGGAAAAGTCCCTGAATTTCTCCATGCAGTGTCTCCCACCGATTCAGTACGGAGTTCCAGCTCTTCACTCTCTGATGAGTGGAGGACATTATGAGGATAAAGATGTGGAAGTTTCTGAGGTACTCAAATGCTAAAGTATATAAAGTATATAAAATGAATGAGAATAATTTAGGCTAATTTTTGAGGAATTACTTGTCCTGGGTTTTATTGGATGTGACGGAAGTGAGACCGAGGGCCATTGATGGTGATTGATGTTTGTCCAACTGTTACTGTGCTTAAAATACTCGCAAGTGTATAAGAGGTACTGCTGTTACTTCTCTCTGTGAAAACGATGGATCAAATTGTGCTCTCAGGTACAGCAGCTCAAGACCATTGCAAATTAAGCCGTTGGAAATCAATGGGGTTGCACATTTGTAACTGAGATCAGAATTTGGCTTGGCCTTTTGTGGTGCTCTGTGTGTTAATTCTTGCATCTAAACCTGGAAGAAATGGCTTTTTTATTACAGCAGTGCTTGAAGAGACCCCAGGAAAGTAAGGTGTAAATATTAGAGGCTGCCAACAGCTAGTGGCAGTTTCGGCCTAATAAACTGGAAGTAAATAACTTGGTGATTAGCTGGAATTGGCAGGCCACTTAAACACAGCACCGACCGCGTACATGGTTTTCCCTGTTCACACCTTAATACTATATAACAGCATGGATAGATGCCTGGAAGATATATGAGCCTCAGCAGAACTTGTTCTGAATCTACCTTGACACTTCTATTTGTGAATAATGTCAATGATAACAACAACAACAACTACAATAAGTACTTGGCTAGAACCTTTCATCCCAAGGAGCCCAGAGCGCTTCTAATTTGCAGAGTGAGCAAACAATAAACAATAAAATTTGAGTCGTTACAGCAAGGGTAGTTTTGCAGCTCAAATGCCAAAGTGGGAAGCCAGTGGAAATTGGGGCTTCTTGCTGCCGCCCCCACCACACAGTCCCTCTGTGAATCTGGTCAACTACCTTTCCCCGCAGTGTCTTTGTAGTGGGGGTGTCTGAGGCTCCGTCTGAGGCAAACAGGTATGTGGATAATGGGAGCAGTGCAAGAACCTGAACAGGGTTATTGTGAATAGACTTGTATGTTCAGAGAAATTCAACCCGTGGAGATCCACTTTAGGAAGAAATATGATCAAATAGCAAGGGAACAAATGAACTCTTTCAGGGCAGGACATAGACAAAGTCCATGGGAGTTATCAGAAAAATCAATTGCTATTGATTCAGTGAGCATTAGATCAGGCTTCTTGCTCCCTGACTGCCATTAAATTGTATTTCAGGAGACAACAGGGTGTTTTGGCAAGGGTAGTAAAAGAAAGTTTGGCACAGTCCACTCATTTTTGCCATTGCCATGCTCCTGTCTCACTTCTCTCCCTTCTTATATCTGTGTACTGTAAGTAGCAAGAGAAGATTCTGGTTCAGTTGTCATTTGCTGCCTTTCTGAGTCCTGCTTTAAACACACAGGATTGCTTCAACATTTTGGTGTTCCTCTGGATGACTTTACTTTTTCCTTTGCGGCGATGAGGTTCCTGCTGCAAGCAGGAATTCCCCTCTCCTGTGTAATAAAATGACCAGACGAGGTTGGCATTGTGTTCCCAAATAGAAAAGGATATAAAATACTCAAACAGCGCCAGGCTCCCTGACAGAATTAATACTTCACAGTATTGTATCACCCCTGCAGCCTCTGCTTTTCAGTTACCTATCCCTCTTAGTCATTTCATTAGTCATTATTTTTGGCAATGGGTGTAGCGATCTGGTTTGGTTGGAAAGCACCAGGGTACAGCGTCCAGGTTTGTTACTTATGAATAGTGGCCATCGTGTTGACATGTAGATTCATAAGAATTTAAGCTGTGTAGGGGTCAGAGAGTGTAGTGTTTCTTGACTCTTCTGTTCTCTGAAATGTCTTTTGGTGGTTTAGAAACGAAGTGATAATCCTTCAAAATGCTGCAACTTGCCTGAGATTGTGTAGCATAGTTCATCTTTGTGGTTTCTCCTAATCAGCCCTCACAGGTGAGTATGACCATTTTACAAACAGAAAAAAAAAAAGGACTTAGGCACAGACTTGGTTACTAAGTTCACAGCCTCTGGAGGTCTGGTCTGGTCATGTTGCTACATGAACAACAGGCATAAAATGAATGTATGGTTGAAAGTGATTTGCTTTGAGTTTGGATTAGGCCCATAAACGAGGTCAGCAGTTATCAAATTATCTTGCAGAAGATAAGAGTATTTTGGCCCAAGGTAGTCAGAATTGAAATGCAGGACAGAAGTATGTCTAAATTTCCTACTTAGGAGTGCTAAAACTCATGCATGGAGACACTGGAGCATTTCTGATGAAATCATGGGATCTTCTTGGCCTTTAACCTTTACCGTAACTGAGAACGTGCAAAACACATTTTAAAAAGAGGGGACCTTAAAAATTTAAATACAACTAATTTTACTTTGTTGAGATTAAGTAGTTGATACCTGGAGCCTGCTAGGAAAGCAAACAAACCAGGGTTGGCTCTGCGGTGTGGATCTCTGGGTTTTGAAGAAGCCAGGAATCCAGAATGGCTGCTTCATGTGGGATTTCTTAATTTCTTCAACCTCTTTGGTGAAAGTCAGAGCTGTGTGAAGGTAGGTGCGCATGGTATTTTGCAAGGAGACATGAGCTTGTTCTGCCCATGCTTCAAGCCACTGGACACAAGCCAGCCCTGCACAGGAAGCCGTACAGCTGTGTGAGTGAGGATGTTGAGCCCCAGCCCTGTCTTTCTGCAGGGCTTGTTAGCTCGGGTTTGGGGTTGCAATAACCACAGCTACATGTCTTCTGCCTTGGTGCTGGCTTGCATCTGGCCAGGTTGGAGTGCAGGCAGGGTGAGCCTTTGTCAGGCTGCCAGATACCATGTAGACATACCCTTCCTCACCCTAGGTAGCAGTTTCTCAGGCACTTAATTTTTGTTGAAGTCAGCATGAGCAAACATTAGTCATCTTGAGTAGCGGTTGCCAAAGGAGGTGCTTTGTGTAACACATAGATTTAGCAATCTAGGCATTGACTTTGCATTACTAATGTTTGGTCTGCTTTCTCCCAGGCCTTTCTACTCTTGGTCACTGTCAATTCCCTTTCCTGCTAGTTGCTCTAGCCCATAATTGCATCTGACTACAGTGATACAGTTGTCAGCCCTGGAGAAGTCTCTAGACTTTATCGCTACCCCCCCTCAGGCAATGCAGTTTGCCACCAGGCTTGAGAGGCTGGTTTGGAGTCTCTTGAAATTGTTGAGATCTCGACAGTGCATTATGGTGATATCGCCCTTTCTCTTCACCTTGAAGAAGGGAGTGGCAATTCAGCCATAAGAGAACAAGTGGTGTTAGAAAGCTGGTGCTTCTTCCCTAGGGAGTACAATAAAGGTTTCACCCTAGAGGGTACAAATTATGCTTCACAGAGTAAAACAGAAGGAGTAAAAAATAAGCTGGTGTAGGCTTGAGTTTCCAACTTGTCTGAGCTTTGATTGGTTTCTGTCATTCAAGGAACTGTAGAAGTGCATTTTATGTTTCCTTTTATTGACTGTTACTAATGCACTAGTATCCCTTCCTATTTGGCTTCTAGCTGAGGAAACTTGAACTTCATAGTGACATAAAAGCTTGACATTTCCCAGAAAAATTCTCCTTCCTTCACTTTTTCAGATGCTAACCCTGATATTCTGAAAATACCCCCACATGATCTAGGTGTGAAACTGTGGTCTGTTCAACCCACTAGACACTTCATGGTGACTTCTGTCAGGTTTCTCATAAGGGTTTGTGTCCTAAGGATTGAGAAGAATAGCGAACGTTCGCTTTGCATTGATTACTAAAGTTTCAAATTGTGTTTTTCTTCCTGTTGAAATGAAACTCAAAGATTTCTGAGAAATGGAATTTTGTTTTCAGTTTTTTAGGTTCAAACCCAATGGGTTCTGGGTCAGTATTGGTGTTGTTTCAGCATCTTTCTCACAGATCATTTGCAGCCTGACAGAAGCGGTCCTTAACCACTTGCAGTATTTCTGATGACATTTCATTGAAACTCGGCTCTTAACACAGGCCATATTAGCTGTCAAGAATCTTTGGTAAAAGTGTTCTGAGCAGCTCTAGTCCACGGTCTTCAAACTTGTTTTAACTTTAACCATGTAAGTCAAATCTTAAGATAGGATCTGTGGTGTCCTGTGAAAAGGAATGGGCTTTATACACTGACTACATTGCTTGGCTGGTACAGTTTTCCTCCAAGAGCTTTTTTTTAATGTGATAGACCTAAGAAAAGCCTTCCAATTGTCTTTTCCGTGCCATGTGTATCCCAGCTAGACTCCAAATAGAATCCACAAGTCCAGACATGGGTCACTTAGCTCTGGGGTGTTACAGATGCCCTCTTAGACCTGAGAGGAAAGCACTGGAAACATACCTTGTAGAGGGATGCACTTCACAGTTGGAGAGATGTAACCTAATTTGCCAGCTATCACAAAACACTCATTTAATTTCCATTGCTACAGTTTTGGCTAGATGTGTCCAGGCCCTGCAGGGTTCAATTCACAAGGTTTTATGTGAACTGAACCCTGCTTTCAGGTTGGGGAAAGGTGGGTGGAGAATCAAGTATGCTTAGGGGGATGAGTCTGAGAAATTCACACCTTCAGAACTCTTCATCATCTTCCTCCACGCACACATGCACTGAGCTCTTTAGTACACTTCACTCGTGACTTCATAGTGATCCTGGTAATACTTTCTATCTATTCGTGTTTCTGGTTTTCTCTGCTGAGTCACTCAAAGTGCTATACAGTGCTTTCCTCTCCTTTGGGCTCTAGGTGCTGCCACTAATTAGCTCTTGCATTGTTATAAACTGCATGCAGGATCTGCCCCACACTGTAGGTTACCTTGCTGTAGATTTGATCTTCTCTTGGCAATTCGCATGTGGAGTCTGTCTCTCTATCCAAGTTCATGAGAAGCCTGATTTATAATTTGTAGAAAATATGATACTGATACAGTTCTGCCCAATCTACTAAGAACAAACACCAGTGCCATACTGTGGCTCATTAAGGCTATTTGCAGCAAGGTCCACATCCAAAAGAACCTCAATCCAAAATCCAGCAGGCACAATCATACTTATGTTCCACAGCCTTGATATAGCACGTGCAAGGGCTCGGTGGCATTTTTAATTCACAGTTGTCTCCCTATCAGTGTCTCTTTCTTGAACTTTCATATTAATCCCAACTGCATTTTGGTGTGTTTGCCGTATTCTGCTCTTGCTTAGGCCCATTTGATTATCAGGAATTAATACCTGTAGCAGCAAAATTTATTAAAGATGAGATAATAAAAGAACAGGATTTTGTGTATGCTCCAAATTACCTCAATGAGCGTATATTTTTACTTTGGCTGTAGAGACATTTTAATGTGGCTCCACAACTTGGTTCAAAGCAGTTCCCTTTCTTGCTACTTCCCATAGGTGTCCTCAGAAGGAATAGTCCAAGCCTGTGAGTGATTTAGCTGCATGGCCTACATGGCCTACCTCACTCGTCTCACAGTGACAGTATCTTTTCTTCATTTAAGCTCAGTACAGAACATGTGGCTTTGAACATGTGGATTTTGGTGGAAGACAAACAGATTCCCTCTCCCCTTGACGCTAGAAACAGCAATAGCACTGAGCAGTCAAAATATTTCAGTCTCTCGTTCTAACTGTATTTGAGCGTGCCTGTGTTTCATGTCCTGTTATCATTGCAGGAAAGAATCCCCCATACTTGATAGCTTTTTTTGGTGCTTTTTGCAAACACGAGAGTGAAGAAGTAAGGGGGAGCTCTTCCACAACAAATATCGCTGCATGCTCTGGGATCTTTTGGAAACAAACCTTTTTTTTTTAAAAAAAAATTATCTTTCAACAGTCCTTATTATTAAGATATTCATTCTTATAAAGGGATGTTAAATAATTAAGCCTGTGGAAGGGGCAACATCAACAAATGCTGGAATATATTTAAATAATGAAGAACATCTTTAATTTGTACATGTAAAATAATTGTGGGCCGATGGCAGGTTAAGCATTCATATTTATTAAAATGTACTTGCCTTTCCTTTAGAGGAAGAAGGTTGTCATTTCCTATACTCTCCCTCAGCCTGAGCCACTTCAAGGCTTCCTTCTCTTCAGTCAAAAAGAATCAATTATGCGTTGTGGTTGCTTTCCCCCGAAATACTTTGATTGCTTCATTTTGTTTTAGCTGAGAGCACTCAAGTCATTCCTCTTTATACAGGAGGGAAGAAGGGTGTAGAAATTACCCAGTCTGTAACCAAATAACCTGGCCTTTAGTGAGGATTCCTAGTGATTCAGAATATTGACAGCAATCAGGAGTCTCAGGCTGTTGAAACTTCCCCTCTAATTGAACTGGGAAAGGTAAACCAGTTTCAGTGCTCTGCACACTGTAATTGCAATAATTTAATTTAGCTATTTAACCTGTAATTCAGTGGTATTTATTAAAGAGCATAGGAGAAAATGAGGCCATTAGGAGCCAGAGATGAATACATTGAAATGAAAATGAACACTTCTAACTGCTAGTTGACCTTAGTTTTGTAGCAGTTTTTATTAGGCTGGTCACGGTAATTACTGGGACGTGAATCATGGAGAAAAGTGAATAATTCTGTAATGAACATTTTTATTCATTATCTTACATTTTCAGGAACCAGAAAAGTATAATGTAAAACTATCTGCAATGTTCCCCTTTTGTTTGTTTTTTGACAAATAATGGTTTGTGGACAATAGCACAGTGCAAAACATCACTCCACCGTGAGAATTCGTGTCACGCAGAATTGATGGGCCCATGGTGTTCTGCATGCAGCATGCGGTGCTGTGGAGCGCGCTCAGGCAGCCCGAGCATTTTGTAAATCAAGCAGGAATCGTAATAGTAGATGTAGGACATGCTGGTCACTTCTGTTAAAACTTAGGAGGGCACATTTTGGGACAAAATCAGAGGTATTAAAATTTTCTAGTGACTTCTGCTGGGCTCTCTGGGCTGGAGTCTTTTCACCCTGGCTCCTGCCAAAGGGCAGTTTGTCTGGGGACAGGTTTTCCTGACCACCAGCACACCATTCTGGGGAACAAAGTCAGCATTTGTGTAGGCTTCCAAACGGTTTTTGTAAGGCAAGAATGAGGCGTCTCCCAACACCGCTCACTGTGCGGGCAGTGGAGTGCTCTCCATTCCTCTCCTGTTTCAGCCCACACCAGCATTTCCAATGCCAGCCTAGCCCTGGAGCGCACGAGCTGCCTCCCCAGGATTTGCTCCAGAGGAGAAAGGGTGGGGAGAGAGCAGGAGCGGGAGGATTTGGGGCTCTGGCTCTTGCATGGCTGTGCTGGGGCTGCCATCTCGCTGGGGAGCAGTGGAGGGGACCAGCACCCTGCGGGGAGGTGGGAGCCCAGGCGCTGCCCTGTGCCGGTGCCTGTGCGCCGTGTAGCACGGTCTGCCGGGCATCCTGCCACTGCAGCCCTTCCAGCCATGTTGTTTCATTAAATCTGCTCCTTTGCTGCAGCAAATTGGAGTTAGTGTCTCAGCAAGGAGAACGGGCAGCGTTTTGGCAGTTGTGCTGTGATTGATATTCTGTTCGCTGCTCTTGAACACTCTGATCGTTCTTTTTACCACTCTTGTTTTCTTACTAGTGTTATTAAACCAGCTAGACTCTACAGGGACCTGGCCTCCTGCACTCCCATAGTTCACAAGATCTGGAGGGGTTTTTCTTTTGGCTTTGTGGTCTTTTTTTAAAAAAAAAAATTTTAAAGTCTTGTTTTTCTTAATTACTGCCCAATACAATGATTCAGTAAATTCAGTGAGTGCAGTGCAACGAGGAGGGTTACTTCCCGAATCCCTCCAGCATATCTGCACTACCCAGGGCCACAGTAATTCTAACGTGGAGGAAGAGGGTGAATTTATTGATTGCAATTATTCACCCTGAAGAGGATGTTAATAGTTCCAGCTTTGAAGCTCTGCGTGCTGGAGATGATCTTTGCTAGGCATTCTTTTCTCTACTTAAAAGTGGCCAATAAACCTACACTAAGCAGCAGTGATGAAAAACTCCAGCTACACTAACTTCTTAATTTCCCAAAGTGTGTGTTTTCTTACTTGAAGCTCTTTGATTTTCAGTCTGACTTTGGAAAGGAACATAGGTCTCATTTAGCTTTAAAGTGTCCCAGTGATACACATTCCCAAGATAGTTTTCCTAATTTCTTTCACTGTCTTCACTTTGAGGCACATCTCAGTCCCTCTGGCAAATGTTTCACTGGGACTGACATTAACTTGAGACTTGGTATTCAAATGGATGAGGCTATAATCTGTGGGTTTAAAGTGGTAAAAAACAAATGGAGTTGTAAGGTGTTAATACTTTCAACATTCACCTGGGGTCAGAAATTGAATGTAACTTAAAAACTGAGATTGGAAGTGTGCTTATGGAGAGGCACCGAGGAGCTGGGGTGAAGAAAGGGAATGTGATATTTTCCAGTTGATTGATTTTCCTGCTGTATCCCCTTACCTGCAAGCTACCTCTTACTGTGCAGCCTAGAATCCCGGCCTGGTAAAGATGTCACTGTTTGCACCAATTTTCTCTACTTCATACTGATTTAACATCTGCCTCACTGCAGAGTCTAACCTGAATGCTTGCTGGCCATTGGAAAGCCCTTTGGAATTTGGCAGTGTGATCGCAGGGTGGCTTGCCAAGTCTTTTGTGGGGGGTTTAGTTACCTATGACTAGTTTTCTTTAGAATACTACCCATTCTTCTGGGGCCCTGTTACTAAATAGAGATGTACAAATGCATGTCTGACCACCCTGATACAGTGATCAGCCAGAAAACTTCATCTTGGGTCAACCTAATAGGGTTGAGTTTTATTACTTCATCTTATTAATTATTTATTATTAAGTCTTATTAAGTCTTCATCTGCAGTGACTACTTAAGAATTACGGATGGTATGTGAATGCTGACTCAGTATTGCCAGGATACTCAAGGATTTGAGAAGGCTTACTACAGCTCAAAGTTTAAAAACAATTAGCAGATTCTGGGCTGCATTTCTTTTAAAGACATTTATTTGCCTTGTTTATTCAAATGGGTAGAACTGGATGTCCTTACTATAGACACTCTCTTTGCAATGCAAGAGTTAAAAATCCTTGCTGTACATTTTTCTACATCTATATCAAAGATACTGTAGTGGTGAGAGTTACAGATATACCTGTACAAACAGATGTGCATTCAACATATTCCTTTTGTCTTCAATATGTCCTTTATATATACACACACACAGACACAGACAGACACACACAGACACACAGACACAGACACACAGACACAGACAGACACACACACACTTAAACATATATATGGGTAGGCAATAAACAATTTAAAAAAAATGCCAGACTGTAATAATGGTATACTTTTTCTAGCATAGGATCTTTTTAAGCCATAGACTCTGCCACTGGGGATTCTACTATGAGATAATTGACCTCCACGTGAATTATGTGTCCTGAGTCTAAAGCAAGGGCACACGTGGTGGCATCAAAATCAATTATCTCACAATCCATCCCCCAGTGGAAAGAGCTGCTGCAGTTAGAATAGACCCATGAAAAAGATTTAGATATTTTAAAATGTTTTCAGTGACTTAATTCTTATAAATAATGTTACTGCATTATGCAAAGAAATAGAATAACGGTGGTGGATTAAACCGTGCTAAGTGTGCCTATCGATGGACTGTCTATGAGCATTCAGAGCTGGGGCCAAAATGTCCCTGGAGTATCTCTGATGGAGTATCACCAAGGCTGTATTAACTGGGCTGCGTCCATTCCTGCCACGCAGGTGACTTTCAAGCAGGTGCATCTTCATTTCCTCTGTGGTCATCATCCTCTTGCGTGTGTCAGGGAGCAGCGGAAGTAATGGACAGAGCTGTTAAGCTCTGAGGACAAAATGCTACCTCTGCCAACCCTTACAGCCCCTTGCCAGAGTAAAGGTGTTTGGAGAGAGCAAAGGTATTTAACTCTGGGATGGCATCTCCGGTCAGAGCCTGATCACTGAAATGATCATAGCTAAACTATCATGTACTGGAACTTTGAAACTCTTCAATTGCCCAGTTGCTTGGTTACAGGACCATTTGTCATCTATTCTGGTAACAGGGTGAGAGGTGGGGGAACTGGAGGGAAGGGGGGAGAAGATTACATGTGCTGTTGAAAATGCAATGAGCACATTCGATCATATCTAATTCCCATTTATATTACTGTGGACATCCCTACTGTCCAGCTGCCCTCTCAAAGAGTCAGAGCGATGGGATTTTTTGATGCATGAATGAAGACTGGGAAGACGGCCAGCAGGCTGTTCATAGGCTTCTTCATCATTTATTACATTCTAGTTTTAATTGTTTTCCTGCTTCTCTTGAGATATTTATCTAGGAGGAATTGTACTATGCAATGCAGACACGCGAGGTGGCAACTGAAGATTGCTTGCTAGCTCAGTACGGTAGATGGTTCTTAATAAAATAGAGAAGACTATTTACATTAATAGAAGAGGTCCATTTGTAAACCTTTTATTACTGAAGTGCACAAGTTTGATGCCTGTTTGTCCATTATAGAGGTGTGGGTTATATAATAATCACCACATAACTGCATTGTCTGTACCCTTATAGTAATGAAAATTAGATCTCTCCATCTGCTACTCTGTTACACCCTATTGTATCTGCAGGGCTACATTTATCTCTGGCAAAAGTTTCTGGTAGATTTACAACAGGGCAAAATTTGGCCTGCTTCATTTCTGACTGGTACTTCAGCAGTGGAAAAATTAAACAGAAGCCACCAGAAGAGAGCTTGATGATAGGAGGTAAAACAAAGGGGAAGTTAGCAAAGGAGGGAAGGATAATAAGTGACAAAAAGATAGGAATGGAGTGTGTGTATCACAGAGTGAGATCTGGATGGAGAAATTCAGATCTCTAGTTCCCTGTACCTTCAGTGAAGATTCGGGATCATTTTCTGCAGACAGCTTTCAGATGTCACCCTCACTGCCCTGTGGATTCCCTCATCGGAGCCCAGTGGCTTTGTTGCGGGTGGTACCTCTGATTACCTTTCATGGTCCCCGTGCTTCTCCCCAGCCCTGCCCTGTCCTGCTGAAATTGTGTGCGCCATGGTCACAGCCTTTCCTCCTTTCAGAGCTGGCTATGGCTGTGAGGGGGGCAGCGCCTGGCTGAGGAGCTTGGCCTGCGCTTGGTCAGCCTCCAGCCCCCAAACCTGACACAAACGCTTTGTTGTACCCAAGGGAGCAAAAACTGGCAGTGTGGAGCCGTGTGAGATGTGGCTCCAGCCTTTGCTGGTCGGTGCTTTGTGTTTTCAGAGCATCCCGCACTGTGTAGGAGATGTGACAAAATGCTCCAAACCTCTGAGGAGGGTCAGGCCCGTAGGCTGATGCAGGAGTGACCACTTTGATATGAGTCCTCTTTGATTTGAAGAATAAAAAGATGCAAGGCGCTTTTTGTGCTTTGAGGGCTAGAGAATTAGGGGAGCTTTCATGCCTCTGTCCCACTTTAGTCTTCAGGAATGCAAGGTTTATGTGTTACTCCACTTTCCTCAAGCACAAGAGTGCAGTTGAGGACAATTGTGCATGTGTTGGGGCTTGGAAGAACTGAAGGCCACTAAGTGTAGGGGATCTTCCTAGGTGGAGAAAGTGGCTTTAGAAACAGGCGTTGTTGAATTGATACCTCAAAAATTATTTTATTATTTCTCCCAGCACTTCAAGAGTGTTTATCTCACCTCTTGGGGGAGTGCATAGGGCTGCTCATGTTGTCATCGTGAAAGTTCATGTTATTCACTGAAGCAATCAGGACTTCTCTGTTTGTCTGGTACCTAGCATTCCCTGTTAGTTAATTGGGAGAGTATTTGTTGACTCTGACGGGTTTGCTGAGCAGAGTCCACGTTGCCAAGTTCAGTAGACAAAGCATATACACCAGATTTATCCATTCCTCATCCATCTTGACAAAGGGATAAATATTGACTCAAGTGTTCAATCTTGTTTCCTTCCCATCCCCCCCTCCAAGCAAAACCCAAAGAACATATTTTATGGATACAGCCAAATGACCAAGGTTAGATAAAAATACCTTGTGCTTGTACATATGAAACGGAATCAATTAGCCTGAATAACAGGTCATCTCATCTGAGACCGCACACATCATTAGATCTAAAAAGATGATAACATGTGATTTATAAATATATATCATATATATTTCATAACGAGTTAGGAAAAAACCTTTTACCATCATATGTTTTTAATTATAAAATGAGTGTTAAAGTATGTGAATCAGCTTTATGTAAAAATACAAAACAGCTGAAGTACCCTGATAATAAATCCGTAGGTGTGTGTTGAGAAAGAGATGCAGTTCGCGTGACTGATGAAATATTAACAGTTTTGACCTGATCTCTTGGTGACTGATATTGATAACACTCATTTCTGGAGCGCACCAGGGCTGCCATACGGCACAGACTCCATTGAGGTTGCAGGGGGTGTGTGCAGCTTGTGCAGAGTCCAGTGTTTCTAAATGGGGTACTTGGAGCAACCCGATTCATTTTTGTGAATCACGGTCATAAATTTAGAAAGCAGAAAATGCCTGTTTCAGAATGCTGCCCTGACTCTGGCAATGTGACATTGTATTTTTGTTGTCTACTCTCAAATGCTCCTCCTTGTCTGAGATGCTGCTGGCTTGGGGCTTGCTTCTCTTAAGGATTTGCTGTTCTCAGAGTTAGGAAACATTTTGCTGATAATCAGCCTACACTGTCAACGGCCCAATTAAATCCCATTACTTCTTGTTATACCCGAGTGGGATCCCCCAAACAATTCCTTGGCATCCTCACTATCTGTCCCCTGTCAGACACTCCTGGATGCTTATCTGGAGCCTCCCGCCAAACTCCAGCTATAAGTCAGCCTGATTGCTGTCTGCTCTGTACATGTCTGGGGCCCTTCTTGCTGCTTTGCATCCCATATCCCTCAATTGCATTTTTTTTCAAATCTGGTGTGCCATGATGTTTTGGTTAGAAAATAACTTCTCTGTAGAGTTAAGCATCTGCCTGAGATTGATAAAGGCAAAACAGTCCAAAGTGAAGGTTGTCAATTAATCCCTTTGTCACTCAGCTTCGTCTGCTGGTCTCAGGGGTTGTAGAGGAGGGAATGCTCTTGATCACTGCTTGATCCAGGGACAATGACAGCGAGCTGTGGAAAATACCTTTACTTCTCAATTTGTACACTTCAGTCAGCCTTTGTTATGCACCTGGGCCAAATTCAGTCCTCAGTTTGACCATCCCAGGATGCTCTTGAAGTAAGAGTCTGATACACAGCAAGAGTAAATGGGAAACTATTTTTCCACAGAACACTGACCCAAGACTGTGTATAATTCTGTGCACCTTGCTAATTGGAGGGTGTTGTCAAATTGGAGGTAATTCACAGAAGAACAACAAAAATTATGAAAATGTTGGCAGGATCGTTTCATAGGGAAAGATGAAAAGAACTAAAAATATACGAGCAAGTTAAATAAGGAGCAAGTACAGGAAATATGATTCAAGTAACTAGGAACATTGGGGGTGATTCAGTAGTGAGACAGCCCCTCCAGACCCCATTTCCAGAAGGCTTGAGGTGACGTTATGAAGCCCGTGAAGCCAATGGGGCTTCAGTACTGGCTTGATGCTACGGTCCAGGTGCATTTTCAGAATGAGAGCTACAGCTATGAATAAGAGGTAAACTGACCTATGTGTGAAACAAGCATTAGGAAAAACTTCCAGACCGTGACTGATTTTCAGGTTGTAGAGTGTTCTTAAGAGGTGGAAAAATGCCAAGCTTCAGTAAAGTACTTATAAACCCATCTCCTAGCATTTGGTGACTACATTTCCTTTGTTTGAGGCATTTAAACCTAGATTAGATATTAAACCTAGACTAGGAACAGAACAAGAAACTACACAGTTGATCAGAAATCAAGAGCAAACTAACGAAGGGATGGTTTGGGAAAGAGCTGCCATACCTGACTTGTGCCCAGTCCTGGTTTTCCATCTGCTGTTGGTTAGCAGTCAGTCTCCTGTGGAACTGGTAAGGATTTGGCTGAAGTAAGAATTCTGTAAAAGCTGAGGATGATTTTGCTGTCTGTATTGCTAGGGAGCATTTTGCCGTGGTATGCTGCTGTGACACACTCGGGTTGCATTTGGCAGTGCGCGTGTCTCCATTAAATGCCCTGTGAGTCAGGCAGCAGACTTAAAGTTGATGTCGTTTTTTGCTCACACCAAATGGAGGTGTAGAACTCATAGCCACAGGATGTCACAGGGTCTGAAAGTAACAAACGGCTTCAGAAAAGGGCTAGGTAAAATCAGGAATGCTTGGTGGGTGGTTACCGAAAATGCTAACCCAGTCTGAATCAACCCCTGGCATTGAAAGACTCTAACCCATTGTTTTCTTGGGGCTGACAGGTCTGGATGGGGTTGAATCTTTTCTTACCTTGATTCACATGCTCTTTCTCTAAGCTTCTGCTGGCAGCCATGGTTGAAAACGGGGTCCTGCCTGTTGGCGTGACCCAGTTATTTTATGTTCCTATATGAGCAAGAGCAGTTGCGTCTGGCTGATGGGATCTCACTGATTTCACTCTGGCCTGAAAGAGACGTCAAGAGTCCAGCCCAGGATGCCATCATTTCTCTTACAGGCTTCCTGTGTGAAGCCAATGCAGCATTTGGGTCTGGCCTAAACACCCTTTTCCACTACTTTAACTAAAGGGGTCTTTCAGACAGATAATCCAGCATACTTCAGGGTATAGACTGCTTCAACTGATTGCCACCCCAGTTTAGCTGACCTGTTTTAGCATACCTATATAAAATCACAGTGAGAAATTTCCTGATGTAGCCAGTTTTAAGCTGACAGAAATAGAGGCTACGCTGGGGTTTGCACTGGTTAAAGTGAGTCCTTTTGATTAAACTGGTGCCAAATTCTGTGTGGACAAATCCTCATATTGTAACAAACCCACACATCCTCCCTTTCCTCTGACAATCATATCAGGCTGGTGAGTCCTATGGACCCAATCTAATAGAAATGGAATTTTTACCATGCAAATCTTATTACCTAAAGTGCCAATGAAACTAATGGGATTTTGGATAGTAAAAAATACTTTGTATGTGATACACAGTTTGGAATATAAATTCATGGGGTGGGGGGTAGGGATGTAAGGAAAAGGAGCTGTTACTGCATGTGGTCCTTTGTGACTTGGGAGGACCTGTTCCTCCCAACACCCCTCATCTCCCCGTTGATTTCAGTGGGACCAAAGTGGTATTTAGAGTCTTGCTGAAGACACTGAGGTCCTTGCAAAATTTGTTTTTCAAAATACACAGCTAAGTGTCTGTTTGTTTCAGAATTCATTTGAGGGAGGGGAACAGAAATAAAAAATAGCCCAAATGCTCCATTCCAAGGACAGACATTGAGAGGAATATATATTTTTCCAAAGGGAACCATTTTTGCTGTCGAGGTTGGCTGAATGCGTCAAGAACAAAGGCAGCATTTGGACATATATTTTGATAATCCCTCGATAAAAAAAAAAGGCGGTTCAAGCCCCCTGCAATATATACACACACATATATGGTGTATGTTATATATATGCTAGTATTGTAAGGCTGCCAACCTGTGTGGCAGCTCTCAGGCCGAGGACAGTGTCAGCAGATAGATGCGAAGTTAACAACTGAAGTGCTGCAAAAGCTACAACCTTTCAAACTGTCTGCTGTAGTTCTTATTTGTTGTGTGATAAGACAGCACAATTTGCAGAGGGTTCAACATCCATTGTCACTGCCTGGGCAGAGTTCCTACCAACTTTTCTGGGAGCTTATTTTATGTGTACATTCAGCCTTAAAATATTTTAGAGTACAATCTTTTTACATGCAACCACTTGCCCAGTCCCCCTTGGTGGGATGGGAGAGAGGATTGGAAGGGTGAAAGGAAGAAAACACATGGGTTGAGATAAAGACAGTTTAATAATAATAATAATAATAATAATAATAATAATAATAATAATAATAGAAAATAACAAAGAGAGAGAGAAATAAAACCCAAGAAAAAGAAGGGATGGAAATGAAAATCAGTGCTCACCACCAACCAACTGATGCCCAGCTTGTTCCCTACCAACAGCTCCCTGGAAACCTCCCCCTATTTTGCTGACCATGACCTCATATGGTCTGGAATACCCCTTTGGTCAGTTGGGGTCAGCTGTCGTGGCTGTGTCCCCTCCCAGCTTCTTGTGCACACCCAGCCTGCTTGCTGGCAGAGCAGCATGAGAAGCTGAAAAGTCCTTGACTTAGTGTAAGCACTGCTCAGCAGCAACTAAAACATCGGTGTGTTACACGTCCGAAATCCAAAATACAGCACTGTACCAGCTACTAGAAAGAAGATTAACTCTATCCTAGCTGAAACCAGGACACTTGTTTTCCTGTCACCTTGGAAGCAAGGATACAATAAATGATACCTTTATTTTTGTATTTATTTTAATGAAACACAGAAAAGGCACTTTAGAAAAGTGGAGGAAAGAGGAGGAGGTCAGATAAAAACAACTGCAGTGTGATGTTCATTTTTGTGGCATTGATAGTTATTATTCCCAGAGAAAATAATGTCCTTTTTTATTTGCTTTTAACATTTTGCCCTTGGCATCTGTTCCATCCATTGTGGACTAACCTAGACTCTGTTCTCTGACTATGGGTTAAAGTGAGCACTTACTGAAAAGCATTCTCTACTTAATTACTTTTCCTTCTTCTGGAAGCTATTTTTTTTATAGTCACATGTTAATTGTGTATTAGTAGGCCTTTCTGATTAGTTGAAAACATAATGAAACCTTTGTAAACAACAGAGAGAAAGAGGGAGAGGGAGGGAGGGAGCGGTAAGGGGGGAGAAAGGGACAGGGAGAAAGAGAGGTGTGAAGTGGGGGCTGGACCGGTGGGGGGGAGGTCGGTGAATTTTGAAAGGCAGAAATAATGCCAGTGGAAATTTCTGTTTTTTTGAATGACAACTTCCCTCGCCCAGATTAATCAACTTACTTAACGAGAAATGAGATGCATGGAGATGCAAATTGCTGTCGATCTCCAAAAGCAGGGTGGCAAAGGCAGCAAGTTGGAATGGCATGGAGGGGGGCTGAGCCGCAGCTGTCCACTAACAAGTCAGTCCTATTTGTAAAGGGCACGGAGCTGAATAACGGTTTTGTTATTGGCTTTCTCTCTCTCTCAGCCGTAGGTGGAAATGCTGCATTTGTTTCCTGCGACTATTTCAGTGAGATAGATGTCCTCCTCTTTCATCTTGCCTGCCCGTTTGATTCCCACAGTGGAGCCCTGTGTTCCCCATGTACCCCAACATCCCCCTGATGGGGTGGAAAATTGGGATGCATGAGGAACACAGGCTTAGGTGCAGGGTCTCAAACGTGCAAGGTGATGCCAGGAATTATTAAGTTGTCTGCACCCCCCTTCAGAGGGTCGGGAAAAAATTTTCAAAAAAGAAAATAAACAGTACTTGGACCCAGTTTGGTGATGCTCATAGCTCAGCCAGTGCGGATCAGATTCAGTGAATCAGCTGAATCAGGTCCTGTTGTTGGAGATGTTTTTTTCTTTTCCTGGAAAGCTGCTCCTTAAACATAATTCGCATTGGTTGTTTTTAAAAGGAGTACCCTCCGTTTGCAGCGCTGGATTTTGAACAGGCAGAGCCTCCCCCCACTCTGGTCCTCCACCCCCACCCCCTTCTGTTGCTGCTTTAAAGAGCTGTGCTTATAGGGATTTTGCAGCTCTTCGTGTGTTATTAGAAAACGTGTGGCTGGGACGGTTAAAATGGGAGTGCTACTGTATGCAAGAGCAATATTCACTGTAAGCAATCCAAGGAAATCCTGCCAAGGCAGTATATGAACAGCAGCCAAACAAAACACAGGCGCCTTTCCAGTGAAAACCAGCACACTTCTGCAAATAGAGGAAAAATTGACTTTCTGATTTGGAGTGTTTCTACAACTAAGAAGAATTACTACAGTGATTGTTCTAAAAATATATTTCAGCAGCACATTCTCAAAGGGGTTCAGATGCTTAGCATTGTTTAATTATGGTTCTATTAGGTGATCAGTCTGGATTGTATAGAAATAAAATAGGAAGTTTTTAGGATCTTCTTTTAAGCCAACACTGGCATTATTTTCTGCAGTATTACAGTGGCATAAAAGACCACCTATTTAAGGAGCAAAAATTGTATTTTTATCTTTGCACTTCAGGAAGTATGATTGGAGATTCATCTTTTGCAACTTCATAGTCATAGATTGCAATTTAACTGCTTAATCTAGAGCAACCCCCAAGATCCCTGTTTCTGTAATTGATGAGTTTTATTTTTCATCTAAAGTATCTTATACATTTCTCCTTCCCTTGTGCGTGCACACACCCCCCACCCCACCCCACCCCACCCCCCAATATTTAGGCTTTTAAAGCTTGTGTTTGTTTTGCTTCTTTGTTCACCCAGTCTGGGATTTTCCTTTACAGGACTTTTGAGTCCTGTAGGAACCCTTTAGTGTAAGATGTTTCTGCAGACATACTGGCATTCAAAAAAAATTTGAATGATGGAAGTTGAATGGGATTCCACAAATTTGTTTATTGCCAAGAATAAATATGATTTTTTTTTTTTAAATGTTTTGCTAGTCTCAGCTACAATTTTTTTCAAAGAATTTTTAATAACAGAGTTTAAGAATGCAGTCGGTTTATCTAAAGTGAGCTAAAGAAGTAGGATAGATCTATGGAGAATATTATTATCCTTTTTTACTTCCCCACATCAACATAATATCAGCTTAAGAAAAAGCAACAGAATTGCCAAGGATTAATTTCAGTTTATGTATTTCTCAAATTTTAACTGTTTTAACTAAACGTACAAAAGATACTTTACCAGATATGTCTCCATTTATTTCTTTAAAATATTTACAGCTCAGTTCTTTAGGCTTATAGCTGTTGTGAACTCAGCTCTCTTTTAACTACACCACCACAAACTGGATTTATCCCTACCTTGAAGACAGTGTCTTGAGACTAACAAATCCCAATGTGGAAGAATACCCTCATCCAGAGCCCATTGAAGCTAGTGGAAAGATTTCTGTTGACTTAAATGACATTTGTATTGGGATATTAAACATTCATTTCCTCTTCTTTTTTTGAATATAACTGCTCATTTTCAGAGTGAGATACTCCCTGCTTTAAACAAATCTTAAAGTTGCTCTAATTTACTAAATTAATTTGTGCTGTATTTACCATTCAGGCAAAACTTCCAGCAGGGTGAAACTGTTGTATACTCTTCTCCGAAGACAGAATTGTGTTTTTGAAGGTCTAGTTGGAATAGCTGGAGAAGGACGGATCTCTGACGTGTACTCAGCCCCCCTTCTCCTTTGTGCATAGTGCTGTATTCATAGCCAGTCTTACAGGGAGCAAATCATACATGTATACACACACACACACACACACACATATATATACACACACATATATGTATATATATAAAAATAAAAGGAAGCTTAAAATGTAAGCATTTCTGCCTTGAATGTGAGTGATATCATCTGCTGTGTTCAAATTAGGACATGGAAGTTGTGGCATATGCTACGTCAAGGCACAGCAGTGCAGTTCTGTATCTTTAAATGTTGATGTGTAGCAGTGAAACCAGGTGAGATCTGGCCCCAGGTGCTGGCTGCTGCACGCATTGCTGAACAATTTATAAAGGATGCAGATTGGGTGATTGGATGAGTAAAAAGTAGGTCTTTTTCTAAAGAGATCTTTTGTTTTTTTGAATATTTCATATTGTAGGTTTACTGCAATGATTAAAAAAATCGTCGACTTAAGCTTTGTACATTCCTCTAATAGCAGCTCAGTATCATTCAATCCTGACGTGGCTCCCCCTGATGTGCAGTACTTGTTGGCACAGACCCCCCCATTATGCCAAACTGAAGAAAGATTTTGTTGAGACCGTGAAACTCATTTCACTAGTGACTGTACATGACTGCTGAATTAAGGGTCCGTCACAGAATTACTCTGATGGCAAAGCTTGGATGCTGAAGAGGTGCTCTGAGGATTGCTGCTGCTTTCCCTGTCTGCATGTCAAGAGCCTGCACGGCTTGAAAAACAGCTCCACAGCAAAGTTTTTCCTTCGTTCCTTTCAATGTAAATCCAGTTTTGAATCATTTTACCTTCAAGTCCATAGGTTCAAATTCTGTGGTCGCCAGAGATGAGGCATCAAGGTAAATTTGGAGGTAATTTGGATAGTGGCCCATGCTGAAGGTGTGTGGCTCCTAAACCTAATTAGAGGTGTTGTTTGTTGCAGGCAAAAATTATTGATACACAAGGAAGGTTTTATTTGGAGACATCTGTAGGTTGGCAGCTGTGCCAGCCATGTCTGTTCTTCTAAGTAACGGAAGCCGTGCAGCCGGGAATAGCAGTGTTTTGGTGACAAGTGTTGAGAATATTGGTTGACTTGCACTGTGAAAATATTTTCATTATTTTTATTATTACTGTTCTGCAAGCAGATTTGGGATACGTGCCTGCCTATGCCTGTGTGTGCGAGCGGATGAAGTGGAGAGGGAGGGCTATTATTTTTATTTTTTTTCAGTCACACCTCCTTAGCATTTTGTACATATCAGCATTCTAGCTGAGCGATTTGCTAATTGCACTGGAAGACCCACTTTAAATTCAGGAATACTGAAACTTTGAAACTGTAACATTTTGACTGGCGAGAATGACCAGTCTTCTTTTCTCTTTCGCAGTGAGCTAGTTGAAGGAAGCTGGCATTGTCGCAGAGTGAAAGCTCTGCAGAAGTGCCGCAGGTTTTTCATATGGAAATGTGAAATAATGGGGTGATTAAATAGAGCTGTATATTAAAGTACATCTGACATTAGAATTAGCATAATGTGCTCTAGCCCTAGGCTGAGTACTTTATTTGCCATCTGCGTCGGACCAAAATCCCCTGGGGAAGCGCTAAAATATTCTGAATAAACTCAGCCCGAGTTCTTATTGAGAGTAAAATACCATTTGTGGCACGTCGTATTGATTCGTCTTAATTGCGGTGCAGAAAAGAACATTCAGTTGCTGATGACTTTTGTACTCTGTGACAAGTCGGCTGGAGTTATTCTAACACTGCAGTTGGTTAACCTGAACAGACTGTCGTGCTCAGAGAAGGAGAAAACCTTATCTTCAGTAGCATAAACTACAGTATCATCTCTCAGCTTTACTCCTTTCTATCTCGATGCAGCATCCTTTCTTTCTTTCGTTTTTTTTTTTTTTTTTTTTTTAAATATTACTCCCTGGAAACAGCAGCCAATGAACTGAAGGGGGAAATGGGGCTTCATTGAATCAGTCCAAGAAAATTCACATTCTTACCTAGTTATTCTCCCCGGTCTCCCTCCCCACACTTCCATCCCCACATCTTCTTAAAAAAAAAATCCAGAAACATCTGACCAGCTTTCATCTAAGGGAGTGAAAATCAGTGGAACTTGTCCTTGAGGATCCATCTCCGGAACCATTAGTTCAAGAGATTTATTATGTATATTCTGTAAAAAGCTGTGGCTTCTCCTGTGCATAAGCCCACAGTCTTAGTCGGTTGTAATGGTTTGATTTTTGTCAACTCTCCACTCAAATAGGTTGCTGAATACCTTTGAAAAAGTGCTTATAACATGCATAAAAGATAAATATTTCATCTGAAGGAAAATACTTTGATGCTCCATGCAATTCTGTAACATTCATAAGGTCCAGTTTTTACCCTATAATTGCCTATCATTATACACAATTTACATATTCAAACATTCCCTACAAACCTTAGTCTAGCATGTTTTTATTACAAATTCAGATCAAGGGAATAACCTTTAACTTCAGAGACAAATGAGACAAATTTACAAGTGCATGTCTGCTGTTTTCTTGTGTTTTATAAATCCCTGCAGACCCGAACACTTTTGCTATAACGCCACTCAGAACAATATACATATATTACTACTTGTTTGTAGTGCTTCAGTAATGAGTCCCCTTTGTATTAGATAACCTATATAATTCAGCATCTAGGCCCTCCATAACGTCAATTATCTCCTCATAGCTAAATGTACATTCCATTAAAACAAGATTTACAGCCTTTATAATAGTTCTTAGGATTGAATGTGGAGATTTTGTGGATTTAAAGAAGCAGAGATGGGAGTTAGCATTTGTTAAAGAAACAATGAATTAAAACAAAAATGCTATTTCATTTACTATCTATGAATAGACACCTAATACCCTTAAGAAATAATTGTAGTAAAACAGACTGAAGTACTCCGGGGGAAAAAAACAGGAAAATTTGTTTTCAACCTTTGGGTTTTTTTATTGTTTCCTAATTTACTCTTTATTTTTCCATTATATGACATGGACAATTTCCTTTATGTATCCTCCTTTAAGTTCCTATTCAGATTACTGAGAATTCTTGTTTGTAAGATGAGAAAATGGCACCTTAGAAAAGTCTGTGGGAAAAAAAAAAAATCCTAGCACTTGCCAGTTTTCAAACAAAACTACTTACAGGAAACCGATTTAAAGGGAAGCTGCTGGCATATCTCATATGTTGTAGAAGAGACTGACATTATTTCAAATGCATTTGAATACCTTATGCAAAGAAAAGGCCTAAAAGTGTCCTTGAGCAGTACAAGGGTTTTTAATGAATGCTGTAAATGGGATCCTATATATTAAAACACCAGCCATGGGTAGTCCAAAGGTCTTTTCATCTCAGGAGCGGGTACATTCCCCCTGATCCCTACTCCACTCCACCCCCCACTCCCCCCCCAAGTACTACATTCCCCATTTTCACTGACAGTTTTTGTTATTTTATACAGGAGGTTTGTAAAGCATCCTGTCCATCTGCTAGCTGATGTTTTGTGTTCAGAGAAACTAACTAAAAGACAGAAAGCTGTTTAGATGCTAAAGGTGGAGTCAATTGGAACTGTTATATCACAAAGGGCTAATTTAAAAGTTAACTCATTCGCTATTGATCTTTTAATATTGATTTTCCTGTTGGGTCCTTACTTTTCACACTTCTCTCTTTCTCTGTTTTATAAATTGCCTTTGTATTTTAGAATTGAACACCAATTAGAAGAAGGTGTTCAGAGATGACAAACACGTTTTTTATCTTCCATTTTAATAGGACTTTTGGGTCAAAATCCCTGTGTCATGAGTTCCAGCTTTTGCTATATATTTTTCTTTCTTTTTCTGCGCTAAGTAAAAGCACTTCTTATACTTCTGTAGGCTGAACATTAACTTGCAGTAAGCCACAAGCTCTTTTAAGGAATGAGAAACTGGACATTCAGGAGGAAGTCGCCCAAAACGACTATTGACATTTTATACCTAAAAATATAATATTGCCATTTTGTAATGCACTAGAAATTAAACTGAGCTGTGCTTTTGGCTCATTTATCTGAATCTGGCAGTACAGATCTGAGGTATGATTAAGTCTTACAGAAAATGGGACTATTGAACACAAGCTGCATCTTCAGCCAAAGGTTGCCTGTGTCCATTAAGAAGAAGGAAGCATCTGTTTGTGTTATGCATGGCTGTAGTCTGCCTGCGGTCTCCTTTTTTGTAAGTATAAATGCCAGAGAGGACATATAAAATGCTTCTGGGGAAAGTTTAATGAAAAAAAAAATCACAACTTGGAATATTCATATAAGCCTAGTTAAGATCCTTGTTTGTGATAACCTGGCATAGCTTATCTGGAAAAATTCAAAGACTGCAGTGATAGTTATTGGAGCCACTTTGAATTCATAGCAGGGTAATTCAAATCAGAGTTTAGCTAAGAGTATGATTTTAAAGGTATCAGGCTGATATCTCTAAGTCTTTCAAGGATCCATGCTCTTTGTTCTTGGAATTACAAAAGGATTGGCTGTAGCATGACAGTTTGACTTCTCAACGAAGTGATTGGTAATTAATCTGTTTGGTTTTCCACTCATATGATAAAATAGTTCATTTGGCAAAAAATACATTTATTATTAGAAGAATCATAAGTGGACAATTTGCAGTCCTGCCTAACAGAAAAGGAACACTGCTAAAAGGCACAAATGGCTTCAGAAAATAAATTAGGCTCCCAAAAGCAGTGCAGTGTTTAATCCATGAAAGACAGTTTGGCATTTTAGCATAGAAAGAATTAGTAGTGCATTACTAATAGTAGTATAATATTGATATATTTTAATACTGGTGTCAACCAGTGCTACTGTAGATCTTTCAACAGGTAGGAGATGCTCTCGGGAATATTCACATTGCACTTCTCAGTTACTTCCCTTCCTTTCTTCAGACACCCTTATTTTTCCATCCACCTCTTAAAAACATTTCATTTTTGTTTTCCTGTCACGTGCTTTCCTTTCACCAACCTCATCCTGAGATTCCCCATTTCCAGATGATGGCAGGCTCTTTGGCTCCTCATGCTTGTGCTCTTATACCTAAACCTTCATCTCTTCTTCTTGACTGAGATGCACTTGTCAGCTGAGCTTTACGAGAACAGTCTGAGTGGAAGACTGGAGGTGCTTAGGTTGTGAGACTGCAGGTGTCTTGCTGAGTCATAAACCACCAATTTTAGTTGCCAGTTGATGCTCATTTTACAAACTGTTGGTGGTAGCCCCCATCACCCTCACCAAGATGTGCTGCAAGACTCTCTTGAGCCCTTTCTTTAGACAAGGCAGTGTGGGGATGGATGCACTTTGTTAGCTCTGGAGATAGATAGAGGAGTTGCACTTGTTTTACATCTTCAACTCATGTTGCCATCAAACCAAAATTAAAATGAAGAGAGGTATAAAGAGAAATGGTTCCTTTGCGTTTGGTGTTTGAAACTAGTGACTCACATTGAACTGGCAGTTCTGATCCTCACCCAGGCTTGGATCCTGCTTCACATTTCTGTCATTTTATTGAGGCTGCCAGTCCCTCTGAAATGGAGGTAGCAGTACTTCCAAACAGCCCAGGGAGTGCAGGGAGGGTAAAACTCATGATACTGGGTGTGTGCTCAGCGGATGTTTATTCAATCAGAAACGTATGTAGGTAAATGTTCTTGCTAACTTGGATAATTTAAAGTGGTTATGTGGCTTATAAAACCTCTTCAGCAGAAATACCTATATTAGAGATAATTTTGCATACCCAGTCAAGCATTGGGTATGAACCGATATAGTTCATACTGCAGATCCACACTGCAGGCACCTGGAAAGTATTTGGCCCTTGTTTAGGTGACCTGTCAAACCACATATAACCATATATTTTCTTCACTATGAAACACTAAATCTTTCCAGTATTTAATGCCCTTCTCTTTAATGTCAGCTGGTCTTATAAGGAGACTTGTTAAACTAGTGTTCTCAATTATGGCATTTTAATTTAATAATCATTCAATTAAAGGTGTGTTTTTTATGGAGCATCCACGCTACCTTTATTGGCATTATTAGAGTAACCATCGTAATAACAAGGAGTAATTTTTTAAAATGTTCATTAAAAACTGAGTGGTGGAGAAGAAAGTAACATTGGTGGAAAGACTGTAGGAACCCGATGCATGTCTGTTCCTGAGTGCTACATTAAAAGGTGTCCTTTCTTTAAAGCTTGCAAGTTTCTACTTTTCCTGAACTTCTAAAGGTGCAGTAAAGCAGCATCAAAATTCCTTAACATTTTTATTGCCTCTGTTGTAACTTTGTAAAGGGAACCAGAAACTTTATCTGGAAAGCATTGCTAGAGGTAAAGAATGGCAGTGGTTATGTGGACCCGACTGCAGCTCCTCACCACAGTCTTGGCAGGGGTTATGGGTGGGTGATTAAAAAGGGGCAGGGGGGAGTTTGTTCTCTGTTACAGTTAACGGAATTATTCAGGCATGCTGAGGGAAGGATTCATAAGGCACTGGATGTCACTGTAGTCCAGCAGAAAATAATGAATTCTCAACAGTTCTTATCTCACACTGATTATTGTTTGATGGTATCCAGAATAACTGAGTATATTTTAAGGGAATTTTATCTCCAGGGCAAAGGCGCTCAGCATTCAGAGTATATAGAAAGTCATGTACCAGCTAGGCAAGGAAGATCTGCGTATCACTAAATGATGCAACTCAGACTGCAGAAGACAGATAAGTCAGGGGATTCAGGCTGCCTGGTGCAGTGGGATGAATGGCCACAGACCCAGGCTACTTTTGTGCTGGGCTGGGCAAAATGACCTATCTTCTCACTGCCCCCTGTAAGGGTAGAATTTGGGAGGCAGGAACTAAATTTAGCTTTGTTTTTTGCTGCTCATGAAAGAGGAGAAAGCTCATTATTGCTTTGACATTTTGAACGGAACATAATCTGTCATGCAGTAATGGAGGGAACACATTTTAATATTTCTGGAAAAGACCATCTTTTGTCTGAATATGCAGAAAAGGCAAGAGTGTTCAATAAGTTCATAGTTTATAATTACCTGCTTAGGGAGAAGATACTAGAGATATTTTTACTCTACCAGATAAAAACATAACAAGATCTAATAGTCAGCAGTGGAACTCAACAATTTGAATAGGAAAGAAAAAAACATTTTTTTTTAAATACTGAAAACAGTCCATTGCCACGGACTACTCCAATACATAGTGAATTCTCTCTCACTTGACATTTCTAAATCAAGTTGGGAGAATGGGGTGCTGAAAGGCATGAAGTGGTTCAACTGCAAATCACTGGGCTGAAAGACATCTGCATGTGAGGTGCAGACTAAGTTTTTTCCTATATTTTTCAAGTACATATAGGTAGGACAAAATATTATGATCTTCAATTGCAGGAAGAAAGATTTAGATTAGGCATTTGGTGAACCTTCATGATAGTAAATGAGAAAAGGAATGAAGTAGACTATCCAAGTGGAATTTGAAGCAGTGTAATAGAGCATCTGTGATAGATACGAATAGATACATAGATATGGACATCCCTTGGGTCAGCAATAGGACAAGGACAACCCTTCAGGTTTATCCTAGTCCTCTCATTCTTAATTTCATGGTCCTTCCTAGCCTTCAAATCAGTATTTCTGAACCCGTACACCTGTGTCTCTGTAGCATCCAGCCCTACAAACCTGGCTCGTGTCTGAAGGCTAGCGGCAGTGTTTGTTTGGCTTTAGAGCAACCTTGAAGCTACTATTGACTGCTCAGGGCTTGTGGCCTGGGTGTCTCATCTCAGTACTTACACCACATCTACCAGCTAATGTAAAGATAAAAATTACCCTTGAGCCATCAGCCCCCCCAGATCATGTCTAGTTACAGACTGAAGGGTTGAATCCATGTGCAATTCATTGAACGGTATTAATGAAGTCTTGGCTTGTGCTTAACTCTAAGCACATGAATAATTTCATCACCATCCAACAGAGCACTTCAGCCTATGCTTAAGTTTCACTGATGTTGATTACTCACATGCTCAAAGTCAAGCACATGCTAAAGTGATAAAGACTGCATATGGCAAAGCCTATATAGCTAGTTGTCATAAAGTGGGTATTTAGGCAGACTTCAGTGCAGGTGGCAAGGGATTAAGATAGCCATATATCAAAAGTAGCCTTATAACAAAGAGTTTTATAGTGTAGGTGCACTGCATTATTAAATATAAGGATCATTCTTGAGCGATATGTGGCTGTTTCTGGGCATGTTTAAAATATTTAGCAAGTTTTTGAATATAAAAATGTTCGGAGTGGATCTTCAAAGACTTTTTGACATTGTTCTGTTCTTAAAAGTGAGCATCTACAGTGCTCAGGGCAACTTCTAGGCAAGATAACCATGAAGTGATAATATGGAAATGAACATTTTAATTTTTTTTTAATTTTTTTTAAAAACAGGGAGTCTGGGGAGAGTCTTTGAGGGTTATGAAAGTTAAAATATGTATATCTATATACATGGGCATGCACACACGAACACTGGTGAAGCAGGCAGAGATTGGTAGCCAGGTAGCCTGCAGTCAATTTTGCTGTCGTGTTGGGTTCTCCTGAAAAGGAGTGTTAAGGAGCATAAAAGCTAAACAAAACAAAAAAGAAGACTGTTTTATGACTACTAGCTTGTAAATCTTAGATCACTAATAGCACTAATTTGCTCCATTTGAGAGAAAACGAAAAAGGAAGGAGACTTGCTTTTCTCACTTGAATTTCATGGAGGTGAAGTTTTGGAGAACAAAACAAAACATCTCAGTTCCATGTAACATGTCGTAGCAAGCATCCAGCCAGCTGCCATTTTGAGGGTAATTTTTTTAATCAGCCATTTCAGTTTTAGATTGGCCTTGATCCTCAGCCTACTCAGGAATTTTTCTCCTTACGTATATGCCTTTGCTGAAGTAAGCGTGTTGCTGTTGTCATCGTCATCGTCTAATACACAGCTGCTTTCTTCCTCCTGTCAGCTCTTGAGCTAAGCAAGGAGAATGCATGCACACACACACATGCTCACACACTTTATTTTTTTAAAGAAAAAAAACCCACAACAGAAAAGAATGCATGCTGTGACTTTAAAAATGAAAGGAATCGAACAGCTGTGGGTAATAAATCGATTAATTAGAGTGGATAAAATGAAGGTGAAGGGTGCAGAGCACTCTTTAATTTGAAGATATATGACCTTGTAAGATACTGCACTTCATTTGCTATTAGATCACACTTCAGAAGGGGCTTTATTAAAATCTATTCTAGGGTGAGCTGAGGTAAAACATATTGTTAAAAAAAGCTTTTGACAGAGTATGTTATATACTTTAGTCTGCTTCAGTGATTTCTGTCACTTTTTATACTACACATGTTGCAGTGCAAGAAAAGTTAAAGGTCTAGACATTTTCATCATATTTCTGTAAGAAACAGAAATTTAAATATTTGAAGTAATAATGGGAACATTTACTGTTGCTTTGGCTGCAGAGCTGACATAAAATTCCCTAACTGCCTCAGTGCTGAGTAGATTTTTAAGAGGTAATGTATAAGTTCCTTTCCGTGTTTGTATGTGGCTTTCATTAATGTCAATAGCAGTTACGGGCACTTTTTCCAAGCTGAATACAGCTCCCAAACTTGCTTTTTTTCCAATGGCGGTTGTTAGAGATTAATCAAAGCAGCTGGGTCTGTCCTGTACGATGCAGCATGCAGGGCTGGGGCACAGGGGCCGTGTCAGCCAGGCGGAGATGCCTGATGTGCTGTGTGCGTTTTTTCTTGGCTGTGGAGAGCCGGCTTCTCCAAAGTCAGGGTCTGAAGCTGCTATCCACAGCAATAGCCCTATTAAATCAATAGAAGCATGAGGAGCTGCACCACATTTATCACCTACTTTTGTAAATAAGTCTCAATCTGATAGATGCTTTTTCCTTTACGCTTTTGTGGATGTTCATTGTGTGATAAGATTAGATAGACTGACAGGCTGATAGGTAGGCTGATAATCTTCTAGCCTCCTTGTCTAAGGTTTTGTAGGTTTTGTTAGCAGCAGCCGTTTGTGCAACAGCCAGAAGAGGGGAATTCAGTCAGCAGCAATCCTGCTTCGCCTGGTGTGCCCGAGTTTAGTTTTTTTTTTTTTTTTTGACTGCTGTGAGTCATTCCTCTTTACAAAGGTAGTTTCGATAATATGGTTCTGTTCACCATATAAACTCTTTCATTTTCATGCTCAAACACGAGGCTTTCGTGAATTGCAGTCCCTCCATATGGTAAAGGGCTCTGTAGTTCAGCTTCGGGTCTCAGCTCCTGCGGAGGGGCTGGGATCAGGCTTCGTTCAGGTCATTATGCAGGTATGGGTCAGGCGGGAAGCTTGGTTCAGGCTTTGAACTTTCAGGAAGTTTAGTGCCTTTAGGTGTAGTGGAGCCATCACTAGCCAAAATACGTGCTTTCATAAAAAAACAAACAAACAAACAAACAAGGAATTAATTTTAGATTTTCCAAAATAGGTAGTTGTTATTTTAGGAAACCTCCTCCTCATTAAAAAAAAAAAATCCTAACAAAACAACAATAACAACAACAACAACAAAAATCCTGGATCACGATTTTCAGGTTGACACATATTTATGAATTTATCAGAGTCTTGCAGAGGCATTGAAAAAAGGAGGTGGCTGGGGGGGGGGGAGTGCTTTTTGAAGATAGCACATAGTTTATATTGTGCCCAGGACTGGAATTTTCTAGTTAGCAAATTATGACTGTAGTGCAGACTTGTCCACACCTGCTCTTTATGTAAAGCTGAATCAAGGTTAAAGGAATGCTTTCCACCTTTATGCAGTTGTTCAAAGAGGCTAGAAAGGCAAACAGAACAATGTTTTTGGCTCCGGTGAGTGTTTCTGCATTGGAGGGCAGGCTCAGGCTCAGAAATTCTTGGGACCCAGTTCAAGCATGGCCCGACATTTGTTACTGTTAATTGCAACTGTGCTGTCGGCTTTGATTACCGGATGTTTCATTTGAGTGGCTTCTTGGTGTTTTGGCAAAAGGAATGTCAAAGTGGTTTATGCAAGGGTATGTTTTCCAAGCTCCTGTTGACTTGAATAGGACTTGTGCAGCTAAATACCTACATAGTATTTTAAAAATGGAAGGGCTGGCATGACTGAAGCATGTATAAATTAAATTCAGCAAGATCTCCGGGGACTGCTGCATGAAGTATATAAAAATATAAAATGAAAGAGAGAAAATGACTCTGAAGCTCCTTGCAGGTGCCTTGTAAAACCTACCACACTGCATTTTCCTTGGTTTTTGTCTGTAGTCATAAATCTTTTGAAACAAATTCCTTTTTGTGGAATAAACACGTGAAAGGATTTGGATCCTTATGCATCATAAAGGAAGGTTTTATTTGCGAGTTAGAGGATATAAACGTATATAGCACTGATGCGTATGTGTGATATTTGTCATACATGTTAAGTGAATAAATGTGGTGAGTAAATGTGCTGTTCAACAATTTATATCAGTCAATACATTGCAATTAAGTCCTTCTTTCAGAAATGCCAAGGAGGAAATGTGTTAGCAAAATAAGGCTCATGCCAACTGTATTTAAATGTTCTCCGTGTATTATTTTTTGAGTGTTCTTTCTGTTTTTCTTTTATAGGTAAAGATGAGCCTTCAAGCTATATTTGCACAACATGCAAGCAGCCTTTTAATAGCGCTTGGTTCTTGCTTCAGCATGCCCAGAACACACATGGATTCCGCATCTACCTGGAAACAAGCCCTTCAAACAGTTCCCTTACTCCACGCATCACCATCCCTCCTCCTCTGGGACCGGAGACTGTTGCACAGTCCCCGCTGATGAATTTCCTTGGTGACAACAACCCTTTCAATCTTTTGCGGATGACAGGACCCATCTTGCGCGAACACCCTGGCTTTGGTGAGGGTCGGCTCCCAAACACGCCTCCGCTGTTCAGCCCACCACCTCGTCATCATCTGGATCCACATCGCCTTAGTGCCGAAGAAATGGGGTTAGTTGCCCAGCATCCCAGTGCCTTTGACAGAGTTATGCGTTTAAACCCCATGGCAATTGAGTCCCCAGCGATGGATTTCTCCAGAAGGCTTCGAGAGCTGGCAGGAAACAGTTCCACCCCTCCGCCAGTCTCACCCAGTCGCACCAACCCTATGCATCGCCTATTGAATCCTTTCCAGCCGAGTCCTAAATCACCTTTTTTGAGCACCCCACCACTGCCTCCCATGCCCCCCAGCAGCACTACGCCTCCCCAGCCTCAGGCCAAGAGCAAGTCCTGTGAATTTTGTGGGAAAACATTCAAGTTCCAGAGTAACCTTATTGTGCACCGGCGCAGTCACACAGGAGAAAAGCCCTACAAGTGTCAGCTCTGTGACCACGCTTGCTCCCAGGCCAGCAAACTAAAACGCCACATGAAAACGCATATGCATAAAGCTGGCTCCATGACGGGCAGGTCAGATGATGGACTGTCCACCACTAGTTCCCCCGAGCCAGGCACAAGTGAGCTCACTGGAGAGGGACTGAAATCCAGTGAGGCAGATTTCAGGAATGAGAGCGATCCTTCCCTGGGCCATGACAATGAAGAAGAGGAAGAGGAGGAGGAGGAGGAAGAGGAGCTCGAAAACGAGAGCCGGCCAGAGTCGAGCTTCAGTATGGACTCGGAGCTGAGTCGTAACCGAGAAAATGGCTCCAAGTCGCTGCCGGACGAGAAATCCCTTGTCTTGGGAAAAGTCATTGAGAATGTAAGTCTAGGTGCCATCCAGCAATACAACGACATGCTAGCTGAAAAACAGAAGAGGAGTAGCTTCATGAAAAGGTCTTCTGACCAGCGAGACTTGTGTCCTCGAGATCTCTGCCAGAGAGATCCAGGTGATGAAGACTCAGTGGTAGGAGAGCTAGACCGCACTGAAGAAGGGACAGTCAACGGAAGAAACTTTGGCCCGGGTGAACCCTTCCCAAACTTGTTCCCCCGCAAGCCGACGCCTATCACGAGCCCCAGTTTAAACAATTCCTCTAAACGAATAAAGGTAGAGAAAGATTTGGACTTGCCACCAGCAACAATAATACCTTCCGAAAACGTTTACTCCCAGTGGCTGGTAGGGTACGCAGCATCGCGGCACTTCATGAAGGATCCGTTCCTCGGATTCACAGACTCCCGACAATCCCCCTTTGCGACCTCTTCCGAGCACTCGTCGGAGAATGGGAGCCTGCGTTTCTCCACCCCGCCGGGGGACATGCTGGACGGGGGGCTCTCAGGGCGCAGCGGCACAGCGAGTGGAGGCAGCACCCCCCACATCAGCGGCCCCGGCCCCGGGCGACCCAGTTCGAAGGAAGGGCGCAGGAGCGATACATGTGAGTACTGTGGCAAGGTCTTTAAGAACTGCAGCAATTTGACGGTGCACCGTCGGAGCCACACTGGAGAGCGGCCTTACAAATGCGAGCTCTGCAACTATGCATGTGCCCAGAGCAGTAAGCTGACGCGCCATATGAAAACGCATGGCCAGATAGGGAAGGAGGTCTACCGCTGCGACATTTGCCAGATGCCCTTCAGTGTTTACAGCACCCTGGAGAAACACATGAAAAAGTGGCATGGAGAACATTTGCTGACAAATGACGTCAAAATTGAGCAGGCAGAAAGAAGCTAAGGCCCCCCACCCCCCGCCCCCCCACCCCCTCACCCCCTCCCCACCCCCGCTAGGTTAAATTTCAGGGGTCTAGGTACCATTTTATTTGTACAGTTTAACTATTGCCAACTGAGAAAAGATGACCTAACTTGCCTCCGTAAACATAACTTAGCATAACTATGGTAGGTGCCAGACTTTGGCACTTAAATGTAACCTGTGTCTACAAAGTTCTATTAAACCCGAGGGTTGATTAAGGCAGTAAAAATTGTGGAGCCTTTTAACTGTGCAATAATTTCTGTATTTATTGGGTTTTTGTAATTTTTTGGCATGTGCAGGTACTTTTTTTTATTCTTTCTCTTTAAATTTCTTTTAAAATTTTGTTGGGTATCCCTTTTTAATTTTACCCAGTCGTAGCCTGAGATTACTTGCATTGTAGGGGAGAAACATATCTTTTAAAATTATAATTTTTGGGCCGCTGCTTTGTTGAAATTTAAGCTAAGCATGTGTAATTTCTTGTGAAGAAGCCAGCATTTGAACAGAAATATTTCTTTTTTCTTTCCTTTCTTTTTTCCCTTTCCTCTTCTTAAATAACCTTGAATATTAGGGAAAACAAAATTGTACAGCGGATAACAATCTTTAAAATTAGCACTTTGTTTTGGAATTGGATCGAATATGGAGCACTGACAATGTGGCTGATGATAGAGAGGCCTTTTCTGGATGAATTTCATCACTAAAGTTAGGGCAACAAAATGTCATAGGTGCAGAAGGCAGCTACATTCAAAAAACAGAAACATTCTTAATTGTGCATTACTATCGGATACTTTCTTCTTGTTGTTAAGAACTCTGCCAACATAATGGTGCCACTTCGTCATTTTTCTGGGGTGTCCTTCCCTCCCTCTTCCCCTCCCATGACTTTTCCCAGAAACAGAAAAAGTACCATCTTGAGTATTGCAATATTATTTTCAAACCTTGGAGGAGCCAAATGCCATATTTTTTTCTTTTTAAACAGCAACATCATAAATTTGGCTTCAGGACATCTACTTTAGTCGAGATTTGCTGCAGTTAAAATAATGACGTGGGGTTGGGAAAGTGTGAATTTCTCAATGAAAAGCCTCAGCTTATAAGCATATGGTTTATGAACAGAAATATTAGAAATATCTTATATGATGTTGTTATAAGGAAGGGAAAAATAAATTCTAGTTGATTTACCTGTCTTGGCAAGATTCCACTCCTACTGAAGTCAGTAAGAGTTTTCCCTTGACTTAATTAGGAACAGAATGGAACTGAATTCAGACAAAAGCATTATGACAGAAAAAAGTGAAGAGAAGAAAAATGCACCTGCTTGACTTTCAAATTCCAAATTTTATAGAGCCTGTTATGACTAATATTAGCAAACAGTGGAAAATTATGGTTAGAGATATTAATTATGTTGACCCGCACTTTAAAGCTTTTGTTTGTGGTTAAGAGAAAAATGGCTTCTCAACAAGAAATTACATCATATTCTTCTACTTGGCCCAAAGGTGGGTTAAACTGTAAGGGAACAGCTGAGATTAAGTGTCAGTGTTGCTAAGCATGGCATTCACAATACTGGCACTATAAAGAAAAATAAATAAAAATAATTTATTGGACAGTTTTTCTACTGCCATTCAATTTGACGTGAGTGCCTTGAAAACTGATCTTCCTATTTGAGTCTCTTGAGACAAATGCAAAATGTTTTTGTGAAATGGAAAGACTTTTAAAAAAAAAAAAGTAAAACAAGAAAAGTACATTCTTTAGAAAAAAAGAGCCACATTTACTTAAAAAAAATTACTGGTTGAAGATAGTGGACATGAAAATGCCATAAGACCCAATCAAATGAAGATGTATACCCAGCACAACTTCGGACATCCATTAGCTGAATTATTCTCAGCCTTTTTTTTTTTTTCAGGACAACGCTGCTTAGGAAATGGAATGGAAATGATTTACTGCTGAATTAAAACTCAAATGACACAAATTACAAGTTGTTATCATTGAATGAGAAAAAACAATTCAGGAACAATGGCTAATTTTTTTTAAAAGTTAAATTTAGTGCACTCTGTCTTAAAATACGTTTACAGTATTGAATACATACAAGGGTAAAAAAGAAATTGTGTGTATGTGTGTTTGAGCAATCTTTTTTTTTTCAAAGTTTGCTTAATAGGTTATTAAAAAAAAAATGCCATAATGGCCATGTGTATATTGTTTTCTTTTGGTGACGGGGTTTTAGTATATATTATATATATTAAAATTTCTTGATTACTGTAAAAGTGGACCAGTATTTGTAATAATGGAGAATGCCTGGGCATTTTACAAAACCAGAAAGAAAAAAAAAAATTTCTTTTTTCCTTGAAAATGTTGCAGTAAAATTTAAATGGTGGGTCTATAAATTTGTTCTTGTCACTGTAACTGTAAAGTCTTGAGTTTTAGTAAATTTTTTTCTGCCTTGGGTGTTGAATTTTTATTTCAAAAAATGTATAGAACCTCGTATTTGGGGATTAAAAGGTGATTGCTACACCATGTAGAAAAAGTATGTAGAAAAAAGTGCTTAATATTGTTATTGCTTTGCAGAAAAAAAATCACGTTTCTGACCTGTACCTATTTTTCTCTTTTTTTTCTCCGCTTCCTCCCTTCCCTTCCCCGTCTGGAATGGATATTGATATTGGTTGATTCATATGATGTAGGCACTTGCTGTATTTTTACTGAAGCTTGTAATTTTTTAACTGTACGCTTGTCCTTTTAAAGGGATTTAATGTACCTTTTTGTTAGTGAATTTGGAAATAAAAATAAAAACAAACAAACAGGCTGCCATAATATATTTTTTTAATTTGGCAGGATAAAATATTGCAAAAATTAAAAAAAAAATTTGTATGTGAAGTCCTTATTGTACAGGAAAAAAAGGGGGTTGTTAGACGACCTTTGAGTAAAAGAAACAAAACAAAATAATTAAGTGCTTTTTTATTTTTAATTTTTTTTTTGTTGTTGTTGTTCACAAATAATTTTAGTTGTATATATATTTTTTTTTTGTCAGAAATGGCCTACAAAAAAGTGCTGTTCCCACAGGGCTCTAAATAACTTAAAAGCTGCCTGGACCCCTTGCATCAAGGTTTTACCAGGTATGGTTGAACCAGGCTGGATGGTTATTGCTTATTCCTGTGAAATGAAATTCCGTTCCCTTAAAGGTATCTGGGGTGACATCCCACAGCTTCCCCACAGATTTGAGAGAGAGAGAGGAGATTTTTTTTCCCCCCCCTTCCAAACAAGAAGATGTCCAACGCATCTTCTCTCTCCTGGCCACCCCCCCGACTCACTGCTCCCCACACCCTGCCACTGCCCTCTGGAAGAAAGTCGTTTTACAGCAAAATCTGAGAGCTGTTGCATCCATGTTGACACAAACCGGTAAAATGGTCTGCTGTTGGTACAGCTGTAACCAGGTTAAAGTAAAATTGGTCCAGGCACAGCCCTCCTCTTCCCTGTCAGAACAGGACCTACTCCGTGTACAGGTCTTGCCAGTCCATGTTATTAGCTGCTTTGCTGCTGTTCGCTCCTAATTGTACATTCCATAAATTTCTGAATGTTTGAGGGACTGGGATGAAATCCTGTGCCTTTCGATATCTCTCTTCTTTGCTGTCCTTTCTCTCTCTCTCTCATGCTCTCTCTCCCTTTGGGGTCGAGGGGAAGGCAGGTGGCAGAAGAGGCACTGATGCTCTAGTGAAGGGGATGAGGAGAAAATGCTCACTGCTCTTGCAGGAAATGACGGTAAAACTTAAAACAGAAACAACAACAAAAAATATCGCCATGTCAAATTCCTGCTGCTGCTTTCGTCGGTGCAGAACTGCTGGAGCGATTGGAGAGGCATGGGTGTGACAGCAGGGGGAATTCAGTCCAGCTATCTAACAGATAGTTATATGTCTTCCTGGCTTGAACAACATACCCTTAAGACTTCTGGACAAATTCTGGATCTCAATTAAACTGATAAAAATCAGGAATTATTCATCACTCTCAGTCCTGGGTTACTCCAGCATTGCTGAGGCTGGAATGTGGTCCCTTAAAGGAACATTCTCACTTTTTGGTGAAAATTCAGATCTCTGACAGTTGTGTAAATCCAGAGTCACGTCACAAAACTCAGCAGAATCCCTTGGACATGTATCAGTGTAACGAAGATCGGGAGTTAACCATGTATTTTCAGTCCACAATTTGCTGATTTAAGAAAGAATTTCACTTTTCATTTTAGTGTAAGTTGCTTAGGAGCTCCAGTCTCTCTGTTGTTTTTAATTATCCAGGATAGCTAACACCAGCAGTTGTCTCATTTTGTGACTTAAATCACTGAAACTAATAATAAGTCACCCAAAAGCACAAGGGTTGTGTTTCTGCAGACTGTAGTGATTATGAAATGGCTCTCCTTCTTGCTTAGAAGAACTGTAGTTTACTAGGCCATAAGCACAATATAACATAGACATAAAATAGCTAGAATGCTGCCATAGTTCTTTTTCACAATTTAGGTAGTTTCTTATTATTATTTTAAGGTTGAATTTATTACTTTCATTGTGCCTAGTCCTGCTGCCTTTGAAGTCCAGAGCAAAACTCCAGTCAACTCCTTTGGCAACAGGACAGGTCCGAGAACCTGGTTTTAGAAAGAAAAGTACCAATTTTTAAGGAAAGGGTCAAAAAATCAGCATTTCATCCCAGTCCTATGTAAAAGACAGTCCAAGGTTTTATTTATCACAGGCAAACTCATTTTTATGGTGCTCTTTGTATTTTAGAACTGCAAAGCAAAGTAACGTTGATTTAAGTTGTTTGCATTTGTACCGGCAAGGCAAAATATTTTTATTACCTTTTTCTATTACTTATTGTATGAGCTTTTGTTGTTTACTTGGAGGTTTTGTCTTTTACTACAAGTTTGGAACTATTTATTATTGCTTGGTATTTGTGCTCTGTTTAAGAAACGAGAGCACTTTTTTTTTTATTATGGATAAAATGTTGAGATGGCTGGAGGTCATTTCAATATGGCTTAGTGAAATATTTATTGTTCCTTTTATTCTCTGTACAAGATTTTTGGCCTCTTTTTTTTCCCTTATTGTCACAATGTTGAGTTCAGCATGTGTCTACCATTTCATTTGTACGCTCGTTCAAAACAACGTTTGTTCCAGTTTCAAGTTATAAAAATAAATTGGACATTTGACTTGATCTCCAAATCTTGTCTTTCCTGGTTTTTTGAAATTGAGGGGTGGGAAGGGGAAAAAAGAAGAGTGAGGAGTTGAAGCTTCAGTGCAGATGATAGAGTTTGTGCCGTATTTTCTGTTGGTTCTCATTGGGGGTCAATCAGGAGAGAATTCTTGTTTGTGGATGCCATGTGAGCACCTGCGTGATGCTAAGTAGATGTTCAAGCCCTGCTTACATCCCTTGGACTTAAATATAATTTTAAGTATTTTATGAGTAGGGCTCTTGAGAGAAAATGGTAGAATAATGCTGCAAAGAGTCATATTTCTGATATGAAATTATGTTATGTTTGGGGTAATTGGCATAGTTTTCTGCAGAGGGTGAGAAGAGCTTTGCTCTTCTTGTGTTGCCTTCCATCCCCATGAACTTCACTGGGTGCTGTATGCACCTAAGATGTGCTTTGCTTCTTGGATGCCAATGCAAACAGGGAGAACACTGATTTAACCAGGAGCTGAATTTAGGCCACAGACTGTGTATGTGTGTGTGAGAAGCACCAAAATGTAACTGCACCTAAACATCTGCTCCTCCTTCTTGGCTAGGGACAAAGTCATACACAGTTAAAGGCAGAATTTTGCACAATTTGCAGTCTAAGGATAAGAGCTGACAGATACAGGCAGTTCACTGTCCTGATACTCTTTATCAAGCCAACCTGTTAGCAAACGCATGCAAATCTTAAATGAGAGAATTGTTATTCAAACCATTATTGGAAAGCTCAGGAAAGATTTGGAGTGTCAGAGACCAGATTCTGATTTCCTGGAGGCCCTGGTCCAACAAACCATGTAACAGGCTTGTGATTCAAAGCAGGTGGGTAATTGAAATTCATTTCAAAGGAACTGCTTCTGGACTTTAAAGTATTTGGCTCAACTCAGAAGTCGGGAGGGGAAGCTAAGTGGTTTGTGCTACAGAAGAGCTCCTACAGATGGTCCCTTCCTGATCTCAGGCTCCCTGACTCTACAATCTAAATTTAGGTATGTGTGTAAGTGCTTTGCTGGATCAAGGCTTCAGAGCGATATAAAAGTTACAGGCTTTGAAAAGTTGCACTCATGAAAAACCAGTGAAAATGAAATCAGAACCCAATGCTGACAATTATATTGGGCAATAGTTCACGCTGTAATTCCCCAAATGCCACGTTCATTTTGAATGCCTTCTGCAGTGAGCCGTAAAGGCTGTTACATTTTACTTCTAAATTTTGTACAGTTTGCATTTGAATGGGGTGTTTTTAACACCCCATAAACATGACTTCACTCTAGTGGAGCTTTACACCGCTGTGTCATTTTGTCAGCTTTAAAGTCATTGCAGGCCTTGCAGATGTTGATGTGGTGTTTGAAGATTTAGCAGCAGCAGCAGCCGGCTGCTGTGCCTCCTTGCCTGGGGCCGGAGGGTTCGGTTGCTCGAGGGCACTTTCTGTCCACTGCATCTGCTAGGGGAGGTGGTATCTGCCGGCAAGGAGAAGCATGGACCTCCTGGAAGTAGTAATGCCTTAACTCATCACTACTGGATCTGCTAGAGCTTGTCTGTCGGAGCCGTGATTACTCACACACATTGGCATGAGGGAAAAAGCAGGATTAGGAGAAATCACACAAACAAGGCTGCAAACAACTAAATCCAAATGAGTGTCTTTGTAGCATCCTTGGGTTGGATACGCCGGTTTCACTCATGCTTGTGTAACCCAAGAACTCTAATATAATAAGTAGAGAAAAAAGATTTAGAAAAATCTTTGTGAAATCCAAAAGAAACTGATGAAGTTCAAACTTTGGTATGAAAAGTGAGGTAAAGTCAGCATTGTAACTATTATAATGAAGAAACATATTATAAAGGTGATTTAATTTCTCATGGGCTTTATTCCTCACACTGATTCCACACTATATAGCCTCTTTGGATTCAATAGGTTTAATCCTGATTTACGGAAGTATTTCATGGGGTTGAATCTGGCTTAGTGGGTTTTACATACAAAAAATTTACATAAATCATAAGAACATATAACAGAATAGCAGTGGCCATTGAACCTGAACTCCATAACTGAGACCTTTCCACCAGCAAGTGGAGTCAAAGAGTTATATTTATCCTATAAAAGGACAGAAAGGTACCATGTGATCTGCAGGTCCAATTAAAGCAACATGAAAACAACACTCAGAATGAAAGGCTTTTGAACAGACCAATAATTATACACCAAAGTAATTTGGGAAGTAATTCTGAATAATGAATGTATTTGAGAAAATTGTGATCCATTTGCAGACAACTTATAAGCAAAAAAGAGGCAACATTTGCCTAATAGTTGGTTTTCTCAGAATTTTTCTCCTAGCTCAGGAAACACTTACCTTTAGCTACTCAGCAATAACATGCATTTCACTGTCTGACAGATGATAGACCATTCTCTGGGGTCACATACGTTAGAGATGGAAAAGACCTATTCATTCCTTTTGCCTGTCCATTACCAATGCAAGATTATTTCTTTTGGTACATTTCCTAAACAGGACATAATGCAGAACAGAATCAAATATAATTTTATCCCTACTTATTGAAAAAAAGTTTGGCTGGTAAGAAAAAGATTCTTCATCCAGTTTTGTCACTGTCCACTTCCCCATGGGTTGAATTACAGGATATAACAATATGGTAATACATTAACTGAGAGCGGACACATCCTTCAGGGCTTGGTTGGACTATGGCTTGAGGGTAAGGCTAGTTCCAAAAATTGTTCTAATTCTATTCCCTGTATTACTCTGCATTATACAAACAATGTACTGATTTACAGATTACTTTTTCCGCACAGAAGTTAGACATGGGTTTCCTTTTATGTGTATCTTTTAATTTACTTCTTATCCTGTCAGGATACCTGTGACGTATCTCCTGTCCAAGAGAAGACCATTTACATATTTTCATGTAGAGTTGGCAAGTACCGGTGCTGATTAGGGTAGAAGTCATAGGTACCAGAGAACATCAAAGCTAAGAAAAGTGTGAAGGAAAACAGTCATGTTTTAATGATTCCTATAAACTGGCTAGGAATTACAATAATGCAGGAAATACACATGGCTCTTCAAAAATGATATAAGCATAAAGAATGGATGTCTGATGACTAACAAGTTATATGTGTGTGAGTGTGCAAAAACTATGTATACATCTCCATGTACATAACTTAGATTCAAATTTCAAGTGTACTTGTAGAAAGCTAGAGTATAATATTGATTGCATTTGAATTTCTCCTAATTAACAGGCAAGTGTAACCAAGCTTGTTTTAGTCCACACTACTATATCTTTAAGATTGCCAGTTACTTTAGCAAATCTGATTTAAAATGGATATTACAGTGATAGATGAAGACCCATTGCTTCCCCTCTAGAAATCACGACTGGAGTAGCCATTGCATGTGGGCAATGTCCATATAACATTCTAGTAGACACTATTAAAACCCCTAAGATGCTGATTTTTACTAGAAACTGATGGATCACAAAGCAAAGTTCAGTGACTAACCAGACTAATATAGGGCCTGAGAAGCTTTCACAGTACCAAAGTACCACTAGGAAGTATGTTTGTAATTCTTTTTTTTTCCCCCCCTCACCATATTTATTAATTTATATGAAAAATGGATATAACTACCTGTGTGTCTGGGGGATGTGAGGTTTCACTTGCCATGGTGCATGGGTCGTCCAGCTGCTGTCAGAAGTGGAGAGGTGAGCAAAACTAAGATAAATTACAAAAGCCAAGCAGACATAGAAACGCTCCAGAAGAAGCTCTCACAATTTAACTCTCTGTGATGTGATGGTGAGAAGAATTTTGGAGTCAAGTAGGAGGCTGAAGGAGGCCAAAGGCATAAAGTCTTCATATGATATATTCCCAATGTGAACCCTCAGCAAAGCCAGGGAAAATTTATATTGATAGCAATAGTAGTCTCATTCAGGATGTGGCTGCAGCAATCAGAAAACAGGCACTTAGCACAGAATACTTTGAATTCTTAGTAATGATGTAGCGTAATGCAGCTTTACTGAGAAAGCACCATTCTTGCAAAATGCCCCCAAATGACTGACAGAACAAAATGATACAATTACAGAATTAGAAGAGGAGAGGGAAGGAGATGCTAAGAGATATAAACAAGGGAGAAAATCATGTTCCACATTGTAATAATGTTCAGATGAAAGGAGTGTGTTGGAGGATCATTGATGAATCAATCCTGTTAGACATTTTGAAATACTTAAGTGAAATGGGAGTTTAAGTCCCATTTTAGAGGTAACTTGATTTCTAAGACCCACTGATTTTTAACAAGCCTTGTATTTCCAAATGACCTTTCAAAATAAGGCAGTAGTCCAAAGTTACCTTAGAAAAAAATTCTCCTGTCACAGGTATTATTCTGCTCATCTTCCAATGGCTTACATTATTACTTTTAATGTCTGAATATTTTTCAACATAAAGAAATTGGAATGACAGCCTCATCCTGTCTCAGTTTGTGGCTTAGCCTCATCTTTACTAAAGAGAGACATAACTCCTAACTCCCCACATTTCAGGTACCCAACAGGTAGCACAAATTCAGGGTAAATAGCACCTGACCAAGTGAGCGGTCTAACCATTTCACTAGTTAAGAAACACTGCAGAGCCATTTCCAGTTCAATATGTCTCAGAAGTGTTGTAGTCGTCTTATGGAGAAACTCTCGGAATGACACCCTGATGGAAACCTCTCTACCTGAAGAAGGTTCAAAGTTAGATCCATAATTTGGCTTATTGCAAAGTAGTGATTGAAGTAATTGAAGTAATAGTATGAAATTGTGACTATTTAAACTGTTCAAACTCCCAGCGACTAACAACATGAACTTTCTTGTTGAGGAAAACGCATTTTGAGTCAAAAGTCATGTCTATGTATGAAAAATGTTTACTGATGAAAATGCTTCTATGTACGTGCTAATTTTGAAGTTTGAGATGTGAAGTCTTTACTGTTTACTCCTCTGCCATAGTTTATCTTTTCCATAAAAGAGTTGCAGGATAGCTTACATGGGTACTCCTCACTCACTCTACTGCAAAGTCAGGCAGATTAATCAGCTCTCCACTGACAGATCAGGCTAGTCTGAGAAGAGGAGAGGACCTCAGCAGGACAATTTCAATTGGGCCATCTTGTTCTGCAGTGGATGTTTGACCATGGCTGTAGAATGTCTTGTCCACCCATGATGCTACGATACTCCACAGCAGATCTATGCAGAAGAAGGATATGGAGGTGGGGATATGTCTGTGAAGGTGGATTCTCTTCTCAGATATGGATCTGAAAGCAGATTTTTTTTTTTCTTTAGTAGTCAGTTAGGGAAATGCATTTGCTAATTCTACTTTGGAAGGGGCAAACCAAAATGGGACATTGCTTGGTGTAAATCAGCGTTCCTCTGTTGTGCCAAGGCACCTAGGCTTACTTATCACCTGAGAGTTATTTTCAAATTTGTGCTATCCACCTCAGCTTGGTAAATGGTTTTAATATCTTATATATTTTTCAAGAAGAATAAGATGTTCTTCAGATTTTTTAAAGCAAGAAGTGTTTTAAACAATGTTACTTTGATTGCTTTGTGACAGTGAGTGTGGATTCCCCAGTAAGGCAATCCTCAAAAAGAGTATTAGGAAGCAGTAGCTCTTGGTAAATTAAGTAGATGGTGCATGTCAGGAGGAACTTCTGTGATGTATGTGAATGATCAGCCAGAAGAATTAAGTAGCTTTTTTTCACTTTAGTGTGATGTAATCTCTCAAGAAATTTTTCCCAGAAGTATGTACTTGTCTTGATATGCAGAAAGTCTGGCCACAGAATTCACATGATTTTCCATACTCAGACACTGTTTCTTTTTCAGCTGTTACTCAGACATGATTTCATGTTACCACTTTAACCCTGGTGATGAGTGATTCCTCAATGTAAAAGAAGTATGTTTCTCTTCACCATGCTGTTTTCCCACTGATGAGGTTTCGGTCATTCTTCCTCTGGCCAGGCAAAACTGGACATTGGCTTCTCCCTAAACTGTGAACTAATGTGTACAGGTGATTGTGTCTCAAGGGAAGTTTCTTGGTTCTTGTGAAACACTCCTGGCCCAGAGAACTGGTGATCTGCTTCTGCAGTACATGATAGCTGCTTAAGCAAAATAGGATCTTAAGCAAAGATGAATTCAGATCCAGTGAGCACAAAGGATGCTAGAACAACCTGCATACCTACAAGTAAAGTGCTGTTTGCCTTGCCTCTGTGTCTGCCAGCCTCACATCGTATTTCACTTTGCTTGAATTCCCACATTCTCCTAATTTTCTCTTCAGGGTACCTTTTCTGTTCAGGGAGAGAAAGAGACATACAGCCTGAGGGGAACAAATCCATCTTGGAAGAGCTGCTCTGAAAATGGAACAGGTTTTGAGGGGTCAGTACTGGGAGCAGTTCTGGCGGTGTTTCATTAAAACCTTAGATGCTAGGCTGGAGAAGCACACCAAACCAAGTTCAGAGAGATCAGAAGTGTGTTGAAGGCTGGTGGTGGTGTTCAAAGAGATTCTAATATCTCACTAAGTTCACTAAACAGCCGTTGGTCAGAAAAAAAAAGGTATGAAGAATCACAAGTGACAGGGAGCAACAATATGCTGTTGCAAAAAAGTGGCAGGTACCAACACGGGATGTATCAACAAGAGAATAGTCTGCAAATGACATGATGTTCCCTGTTCACTCTCACCAGCATTGGTGAGGACTTTGGACATCTATTTGTGGGTTCAGTTCTTACAATTCAAGAAAAATGTAGGCCAGCTGGGGTGTTGTCCTGAAGGGAGAAAAGGAAGTGTTCAGAAGTCTAGAGTGTATGTTTGATGAGGAAATATTGAAACAATTTGAATTGTTTTTCCAAAATAGAGCAGAAGTAGCCAAAGTGAAGGAGAGAGATAATTCTTCTCAAGTAAGGAAAAACATGTTCTAAAGATGTTCTCCCCCTTCATGGTTTCATACCCTTCCATGGTACCTGGAAGAAGAAACACATCCACTGCACCTTCACTAGGAATTTCAGCTTACGCGGCTCTCAAGTCCTTTCCTTGGCAAACCTTCCTTTTCCTCACAAATCAGTGGCCATGGCTCCCTTGAATGGCATTTTAAAAGAGCAAAGATTTAAAAAAATCTTTACTAAACAAGGGAGTTTAGTGGCAATGTTTGCCTTCACCCAGGATTTATCAAACATAAGGAGAGACCTGTAGACCAGATTCAGACCTGGTGTAAACTAGTGCAACATAACCATTGAAAGAGCTCCTCCATCTCCCACCAGACCTGAATTTAGCCCTTAATTTAACTCAGAGAAAAATGTAAATTAGCCTAATTAAACATACAGTTCAAGCAATCAAGATACTGGTTTTATACTATATTGATCTATTTTAAAATATCAACGTAGGACAGTTAAAAGCAAAAGGGGCAATTAATGTCTTTCCCTGGAAAGGTGTGAAAGGTACCTGTCAGGTTTCATTAAGTGTATTTATTCTTTCCTTTCAAATTGTCTCTCATTTGAGCAGGCCACTCTTCTGGGCTAATGGTGACAGAAGACAGCAGCACTGCTGTAAGCATCCTACACAGCAAATGTAGCCTACTAGTGAAAGATGGGGAATCCTGAAAATGAAATACCTCTGAAATACCCCATATGCTTATAACTGTCTCAGAAAAGCAACACTGGAGCTTGGTACTTCTGGCTTTGTGAGAAATTTATTATCTTTTGGCAGCACATATAAACAATAAGACAAAAAATTGTTATTATAGTAGCTCTATGGATGGGGATGTTAAGCACAGAAAAGTTAAGTAATTTGTTCAAGATCATACAAAAAACCTCTGTGAATTAACGAGAAGTTTTGTGCAGGTCTGAGTCTAGCTCTGGTGGGTTTTGATCTTGTTCCTCAGTCATAGAGGACCATCCATCCTTTGGTAGATGTGTTGTTATGGCAAACAACATCTGAAGGTGTAAGAAAAAATGTTTTTCCATGCAAACTTCACCCAGACCTTGTCCAAGTCAGTGAAAAATCTCCCATTGTCTTCAGTGGGTCAGCTAAAAACTGCAAGGGGCAAGGCCATCCTCCACTTTCAGGATGGACACCTGCCCATCACTGGGAGAGCCTGATGTGCCACAGAGAGGGAGAAGGAGATGGGGGTAATTTTCCTACTGGATTTGCTGCAATGGAAAGGGTGGGGCTAGAGACAAAAGGAGGGAGAAGAGGCGGTGGGCAAGGAAGAGTGTCTTAGTATATTTCCTGGCGAAACCTGTGCTGTGCCTTGTGTGTATTGCTGTGAGTTCCTCTGGAGCGAGTGCTGCCGGGCTGTGATCACAGCCGTACAGTTTGCAAATAACCAACAAATGTGAGCAGCCATAAGTCTCTGAGTTGTGACCTTTGATGGTGGAATAGATTTCCCTCGTGATGCTGAGATTCTCTGACAGCTGAGCCTGACTCCAGGTTTACATGTTTTGTCAGGCCAGCATCTCTCAGGGTTTGTGGTTAGGGTGGCCTTGGTGACAGTCACTGTTTTCAGTTCAGGCTGTGAAAGAGATGCTGGGCCACAGCAGCAATTCTTCGGATATTTCTCCAGCTGAAAATCTGCACATCTCTGAGCCTGACATTTTCTTCTCAGTGGTTTTTAATGTTACATGGATTTTTAAGAAGTATAATTTATGCCAGTGCCATTTAATGATGCACCTTTAACCAAAGATAAAACACTACCTATGTTGCTTCTGATTTAGCCTTTTTGGCCCGGTTGCTGCAGATCATTTTAGCAAGGGAAAGGTTGTCTGCAGTATGAATCCCCCAACCAGTGAAACTACTTTGTCTTAATTACCTCAGGACGAGAGAGTGCCCCTGAAGCAATCATCTTTGTTTGTTAACACACCCTATCTGCTGCACTACTCCCCATAAATAAAACATGACCAAGATTACAATGTCATGTTCCTGTGGACTCCAGACCCTGGTAACTGCTCAAGTAGAATGCACAAAAACATCCCACAGCAACCCAGTGCGTATCGGAGGGCATATTGAAGGGATGTTTCTCATTCCTAAGCAACCACATGCATACCGGCTTCTAATATTAAACACAATGTTTGCTCGAATGCTAACAGTACGTATAAAACATACTCTTTCTCGCCTTTGTCACGGGTAAACAGCAGATCCCAGGCCAGATCTGTAGCTGCTAAAAATCAGCAGAAGCTCCAAGATCTGGCCCAAGTGTTTTGCTCTCTGCAGATTGCCTAACTGGAGCCCATCCCCACAGTGTCAGCAATTACAGTGGTGTTTGTGGGAGGGGGCTGCAGGTGATGTTTAGGATTTAAGGATTTACAAGCATTTTGCCTTTGTTTTCTCTTGTTTTTCTCAGTAAGTGTTTGTCCATTAGTGGTCTGCCAGTGTGGCTGTGCTCCCCAGACAGGATAGCACTTGATTGCTTAGGCTAGGACAAATGAATACTGCAAACAAATAGACTGGCCTCATAAATATCTGCTAGGGGAGGTAACAGGTATCAGCTGTGAAACAGTTTCCCAGGCTTTGATTCTTAGATGGAAAACTGGAGGGTAGGGTCACTCCTGCACTGAATAGTGTTTTAATCTGTGATTGATCTCACTGAAATTAAGGGGCACTGTAAGGTTAAGGATGGTTTAATGGAGGTTAAGATAATGGCAGTGCAAAATCACCTCCTCTGAGAATAATTTAGGGTTAGAGTAAGGGGTGGGATGAAGCTACCCAGGTAGCTCAGAAATGCCCTCCAGCTCGTTAGGAGGAAGGCATATTTTGCTGCCATCCTTAAGGGGCTTCGGCTTTTGCTGCAGTGGCAGCCTGGACCAGCGTGGTAAGACAGCAGGGAGGAAGGGCTGGTCTGAGACCTGGCACCTTCTGCCTGTTCTGCTGCACTGCTTCAGAGCCATGTGGCTTCAAAAAGGTCAGGGAGGGCTTTTATGACTTTCTGGTTGTACAGGTCATTTCTATTACAGAAATGTTATGTTACACCTGCATTGCAAATCTACACATGTGTTGTGACACATACCCCCACCCACCCACACCCCCCCACACCCATTAACCCTGATGAAAACCTGCCTTATGTTGGTCCACAGATCAGCCACAAAGACCATTGGCGGTGGTGTTTACTTTCTCAAATGGTTCAGCATGGTTCTTATTTGGAGAAGGTCCACAAGAGAGATCCAAGATCGGGAAAGAGGACAGTTAAGAAAAGGTCTCTTCAGACTGTGAAAGAGATACCCGAGGTCTGTAAAATCATTTGGGTGGATAAGGATGGATGAAGTGATGCTGGCTTGGGAAGGTCAGGAGTGGTTTTTCACTGTGTGTACAGGTAATCTGATGATCTCCTTGCTGTATGTTTTTAAGGGTTTACATGCCTTAAAGGGGAGGCTTTGCAAGTTTGCAGAAGAGAAACCTTCTATTGATTCTTGAATACACAGAACCAACTCTGGCCTAGAAAGTTGCTGAGCCACAAAGGGCTGGAGACTGGAAGACTATTTAGAGAAATGTTGTATTTGCATCTGTATTTGGGCACCGTCGAAGAAAGATGCAGACCTTTGTTCTGGTCCCACGCATTGCTGCTATGGTCATACTCAGGGGCTGACAGATCTGTATGGCTGATGTTACAGGCTGGTGTGTGCACTTCATGGCACTTTTCTAAAATGTTATGAAATTATTTTCAAAGGCCCTCCTAGTTGGGGCCATGTTGTATGTTTGCAGCTGTGATGCTGTTTTAGTTTGTTCAGAATATCTCAGCTTCTGTGGCCCATATTATAAAAAACATAATATTCCTCTATGTCCAGTCAGCTCTCAGCATCTCTGCTCAGACAATCGGTTGTGTCAACTGCCCTGGTGTTTTTTGTGAGAAAGACAAACATCTCCTGAGAGGGGAACCAACAGCTCTTTTTATACAGGACACCAAACAGACATCAGAAAGGGCACACTGCTGTCTGACAGGCTGTTCCATGGATCATCAAAGGCAACTGCCTGCCAGTGCCTTGACCTACTGTATGCTTTGGTCAGGCCACGCATTTCATTCATTTGTGATTTCAGAGGTGCTTTTTGAAGGCAAAACCTCTTTTCTCGGCTAGTTGCTCTAAATGCAGGACTCTAAGTCTCTGTAGAATACTCCAGTCCTTTTAATGATTTGTGCCCTGTCACTTACAGAGTTCTGTCTTTTCCCCAGCACTGCAGTAAAATGCTATTTTCCCTCTCTGGTGTTTTCTTCCTACTACTGTACTTTCAAGTTTTGTTTTGTTTGTTCAGTGTTATCTTGATAAATTCAATATTGTTCTTCCTGGTTTCCTCTCTCATCTTTGTCTTTATATCATTGTCCTGATTTACAAAAATCTGCTTTATTTCTTAAGCTTAAATCTGTATATCTGCCTTCTTATCTCTTGCAGTTGCCTTGTTTCCTCAGATACATCCCTGGCTTTTATCTGGCATCTCACAGCCTCTCTTGGCAACTTTCTGCTAAGTGTCTTCTGTTTCTTCATTTGTAGCACCATTATTCAGGCAGGTTTTACTCTGGGATTCACTGGCTTTCATCAGTCAGGGTGGCACACTGGAAGTTATGTAAGCGCCGACATTTTTTATTTAAAAGCTATCAGGTTAAAACGTGTAAAGAAAAAAAGAAGGGGGTGAAAAAGAAGGATGGCCAAAGCAATAAAAAAACCTTTAGTCCAAGTTAACTGCAGGAAGATTCTGCTGGACAACAGCTTTGGTTTGCAGGGAAATATAGGGGGAGAAAACAAACAGCAAAAAAAAAAAAAAAAAAAAGCACAGATCTTCATATTGCATCAAATCAGTGCAGCATTAAACCTCCCCAAGCTGAGGGTTTGGCCCTGGCTGTTCATTCATTTTTCTTGCGCAGAGACCTATCATCTGCAGAATATTTCAGTCATTTTGCAGCTGGGGAGAGAAACCTGTTGGGGCAGATCTATGTGTCCGTGCAGAGGAGTGAGGGTATCATGAGCCCGCCTGTGCCCAGGTGTGCGGTGCTGTGGGTGTTGATCCTCAGCCGCTTCCCTCTCCCGCGGGCAGGTGCGTGGGCAGTGGCTCGGAGGGACGGCTGAGCTGCTGCCGGGAGGGAGGCGAGGCTGGTGGTAGATAGCGCTTTCTGCCCCCAGGCAGGGGCAGGAGGGGGACTGTGTGCCACCGGGGCTGCCTCTGAGCTGCTTGGCTTCCCAGGGCTGCTCCTTGGGCTGACCTGCCTTCATCACCTACTGTTGTCCCAGGGTTGCACCTGGAGGCATGATCTGAGCCATCATTTGTTGATGAAAGGATCTCGTAATGCAGAGAGTCTGAGTTACTGACCTCTGAGTGCTGTTGTAATTAAAGGTTGGTAATCCAGCGGGGAGGAGGGCCCAAAAAAGTCATGTCTTATCCAATGCGAACGCTGGTTACGGGAGGCTGCTGCTTTCAGATGCTGGCACTAGGGGAGACTCCAGACAGACCCGCGGAGTCAGCAGACAGAAACCGGCCTTGTAAATCTGAACTGCCAGTTTTTGTGACAATGAACAAAAATGTAATTTTTTAATCAAATGTATGTGTCATAACTTGGTGACCTCAGTGAATACGCTTTAATTAAGTCCTTTTGTTGCTTTTCACCCCTTTCCCCCCAAGCAATTCCAACTTTTTGAGAACAGCCAAACAAAGTCTGTTGTGTTTATTATGTATCTGACAGAACTGTGAATGATCCACAACTATAAAAACACAATATACCAGCTCCTGTCTTTGGCTTTTAGGCAGGACTAGCTGTAGCCATTGTTGAGGTACTGAGAACTTCTCTGTTCTCAGTGTGATGTGCTGCAGCCATCCCCAAGGGCGAAGCTGCATATGAACTGCTCAGCTGCTCAGAGCCTGCTCCCTTCCCTTGAAATCAGGGGAGCCAGGCTGATGCAGATCAGCTCCAGGATTTGGCCCCAAGACATCTGCTTTTGTCTTGGGCAAGGGATAGCCTGTATCATTCTAGCTGGAAACCTGGCCTAAAGGCACGAAGCACAGGAGTGTATAGGAGCTGCAGGTGGGATGGAGCTATGGAAGCCCTTCAAACAGCTTTGAAGAAAATGTTCAGAAGGCCTGAGTGATGTGGAAGATGTAAAATAGGGGGTACACCGAAAGAAGGAAGGAGAGAACAAGGAATGCATGGGAAGGGAATCCAGACCAGGGAGATGGGGAAGGCAGTGAGAAGGAGCAGGGTGGTGTGGGAGGTTGGGCCATTAGGTGGGTTTCAGTGCTGGGCACCTGAGTGGGGAGTGGGAGAAGGGGGAAAGATCTGGAAATCGGAAGTACTAGTTTCCCAGTTGGGATAACAAGGCATAAGAGCACCGAGAGGTCCCAGCAAGGCAGGAGGTGGTATGATCTGAGGCAAAGGGCTATCAGTTGGGCTGCTGAAGTGTGTCTGAGTTTTCATTGCAGAAGCAGGTGAAGAAAGGAGCTTGATTGAACAGGCGATTATTCTGCTTTTGCAGACCTATGGAGAATTTTCTAAACTCAAAAGAGGATTGCAGAGAGGCAGACCATTGAAGATAACTAAGTGGATGATCTCATTCCATTATTTTTAACTCCATATACCATTGATAATTAATTTGTCTGACACCATATTGATTTTCTGTCTCTTGTTTTATTGTCAGTGTTTTGTTTGCAATATATAACTGGTAAAGTTACAATTAACCCGTATTGCCCTGTCCAAACACATCTGTGCATGTTTAGAAGCACAACATGGATATGATGCCTTGAAACAATGCTTGCAATGTATAGTAAAATGTTCATGCCTGTACTAATGAAAAGAAATATGAGAGGGGTGCTTTCATGGATGAAGACAGAGCTAGAAATGATGCCCTGTTTGGGGAACCCATAGATATCTCATCATGAAATTATTCCTGTTTCACCCATATCTAGGACAAAAGATCTGTACAAAATATTCTTCTGTAGATTTTTAGCTAACTGATTAGCATTTCTAAGGGAATACTTGTGTTCAAGCCAAATCAGGATACTTTGCATTTCTTGAAAGAACTTCCCTTCTGATAACATTAAAAACCTTGATATGCATAAGCTAAACATGTGATTCTCTGTTTTTTCTTGTGGCCTGACATTCTATTAATTGTCTTAAATGTAATCTTTCTTGCTTCTAGAACAATTAATCCTGTTCTGAATCTTCAGGATAGATAATACGTGTATTTATACACACACACATTCTCCCTTGTCCCCTTGACTTAGGTTTTCAATCCCATGCTGTGAACTTCAGGTAATTTGCAGCAAAATAACTAAATTGCTAAACCCAAACAAGTAGCAATGCCCTCCTGTGCGCCTTGGCTTCTGCACCGTCAGTTCTGCATGGTGGGATGGCTTTGCTTTGCCATCAAAATGCACAGGTTCAACTGGAGACAGTCCCAGAGAAGCACCTCACAGCCACCATGAGAGTGCTCACAGTCCCCTTCTCCTCCCAGCTGTTCAGCCTCCTGCAACTGAGATACCCAGACCCTCCAAAATTTTTAATCTGCCTGCAATTTCCCTGATGACTGCCCAAAACTGTCCTTCCTGGCTGCCAACAGCTCTCAATACATCCTGGACAAGCTGACTAAACATCCTCCTTCCTCTCATGATGCATGCCAGCAATCATGCCCACGCGGTATTGTCACATCTTGCAACTGCTCCTCCTGGGTTTTACATAAGGTTGTGGTCTGGAGGGACCTAAGCCCATAAGTTCATTCTTATTTGTGAGTAGGTCTGTGGTTAACGTTGGTGTGATCTGTGTTCATGCAGGCACAAGGAAACTGGCACAAGAGCCCAGGCACCTACCTCTGAACCTCCAGCCTCTGAACACATGGGAGTTTGGTCTTAGTCACCGAAGCTCTCTCCTGAAGTTAAATGTTGTGAACATTTGTTGCAGAGGTTGTTTGGGTGTTAAAGCTACAGTGCCTAAACTTTCTCTTGTTGTCATGGTTCATAGTATAGGGATCATTAAGCTTAGTCATTTCTGATCAGAAAAGGGCCCAAACCACAACTTCTCACTTGAATTCTCTAGGGGACACCTGGGATTTATCCACTGCAGTTTGTAGAAAGCTATATAAGTGGCATTCTGGTGATGCACACTGATAGTTTTGCTTCTCCAGTTCAAGAGAGCACCCTTCCATTTGGGTAAAGCTTGTCTGTGAATGAAACACCTTTATGAAAGCTCTCCATCAATTAAAACAAAAGCCTAAAAAGCTAAGGACTATCACAAGCCTCATAGTCTTCCACTCCAAGTGTGAGACATGCTTTGTGACCTTGATTTATCCAGTATGCAGCAACATGTGCAGACAAAACCAGAAGAAAAAAAAACCACCCTAGGAAAACAAGAGGCCTGGCGCCACATACTCCTCCATGGGGAGATGATGAGAGAACAAAGAACATGTGATGGATGTGAGACGCATCACATAATGTGATGTCCTCAGATACTCAGATGAGCAAGTATCCAAGTTTTGACAGGACAGAAAGGCACCTGAACCTCTGCAACAGATTTCACTGGAAAGTGAAGATGCTGGAGTGAGTCTTTCAGTGTACAGTACTCTTCTTGCAGTGAATGTTCATGGATCATCAAATTTAGTGGTTAGTATAGACATGTTTTCTTCTGGACATTTCATGGCATTCCTGACTTTATTAAAATCATGTGTTGTACTGCTGTGCTTTTTTTTTTTATTATTATTTTATTCTTCCTTGTATGTAGAATGTCCTAGTTTGACTGCTGGTCCAGTGGCTATTTTCCAGGAAAACTGTTTTGTAACAGCTGGCGCACGTTCCTTGACTTTAGCTCATAGACTATCAGAGTTGAAAGTCTGCCTGTAATCATGTAATGGAGACAGGGCATGTTTCTAACTTACATAGTGAGGCTGAAGCTGTGACAGCAAATACCACTTTCCTTACAGACAAAGCTATAGTTAGGCAGAGAGAAAAAAATAATTGTGACCGAAGGAAGAAATTCTTCAGTTCTGCTCCCTCATTGAGTGATTGGAAGCCTGTAGGTGCGTATTGTTGGTACCTACTGTGACTACTTGCCTGTGGGAGATAATATTCACACAGAAGAATTAATAATAACCAATGCCAACACGTCCCAAAATCAGGAGCTGTTTTCAGTGGGGAAACCAAATTTTTTAGTTGCTTTTTGGAAGTGGAGCTTTGAAGAGAATCCTTCTGGAAATTAAACTTTGGGCAACCAGCAGTTGCCATTTAATACAGCCTCACGTAAATAACAGAGGGAGTACTGAAATGATAAAGGGGTTTTGGAATTTGCTGCCCATAACCATCAGACATACCAGATCCAATCTTCAGCCATTGCAGTGTTGGAGAGATTGTTGAATATAATGCTTTTTACAAGTTCTGATAGTCTGGCTTTGTAATTTTTCAGGGTGTACAGGAGACAGTGGCTCACTGGGCAAGAGATGTTTCTGACATATTCAGGGGAAAACAATTAATGGTTTTCTTTGTCCCTCTGGGTGTTGCCTTAGTTGGTGGGGCTTGGGGAGATATGTAGTGGGAAGGCCTGACAGGGTTATTGGTAAGCACAGGAGCTGCCTGTCTCCTTCGCTTCTTCAGCTGACCCCTCTCACATGATTTACATTGTTCTAAAAGGACAGGGCAACAATTTAGGACATTTGCAGCAGCTTCCTTGCTTCTCTCTCTGAATTCAAGTTGACACAGGGAAAACTCTGGCCTCAGAAAGCTGACCCAGGCTCTAGTTGCCCTCCTGTTGCAGGCTCTCCTTGCTGCCTGGGGCTGGGAACCAGAGGCTCTGCTCACCCATGGCAATGCACTGCTGGGTAGGCATGCCCTGCATACCCACATCTGCTCACCCAGTTTGCTTGTACTGGGGTTCTCAGATCCTCAGTTTTGTTCTCTTGTGTTTCACTCTCCCCTGCAGTTAGCTTTCTTGGTGACATCTCCAACCAGATACCTGCTGAAATGAGATGTGCTGTTCTAGCACAGATCCTGTCTGCCTAGCATAAAGATTCAATCTGTAGAGTGGGCTCTAAGGCATATAATCAAAAAGGAAGTAGAAAATTATTTAAACATGAGTCTTAGGAGGGGGAAGCTGTAATATGAATGTGTGTTTTAGCTCCCTGCAAATACTTAGTGGCTGTAGATACATGAAATGAATCCATTGGCTTGGCTTCCTCTCGGAGGTGGGTACCTTGATATGGTGTGTGAGCTGCACACTCGTTTGACATGTAGGAGGACGTAACCCTGCTGAGCTGCAAAAAGTGGGACATCGTAAGCAGTGGGATAGTCGTCTGCCTTCTTGCAGTCAGTATATTTGGATTCATTGTCAGCTGGGCTTATTATGTCAAGTTTAATGCTTTGCTAGCTGTGGTTGAGTGGAGTGTGGTTGGCTTAACACACTGGCAGAGTGTTCGTGTCTACCCACAATACAGCATATAGACATGCTATGTGATTGTTCCTATGCTGGGCAGAGGTTGGTCTCAACAGAAAAGTTAATTCAAAATATTGCAATTTTCTGGTGTAGATAGTAAGACACGGAAGTGTTAGATTTTGGGGTCACAGTGTACAAAAACACTATGGGGAAACCAGCATGCATTGTTCCTGCAGATAAAGACAAAATAAACAACAAAACAAAGGCCCGCAGAAACCAAAGGAACTGCTAGAATAAAATGTGAAATCCACTTTAAAAAGAAAAAAAGCAGGAAGTCAGCACAGCACTAACAGGTAATGCAGAAGGTGACAAGTAACATGTCTCTTCAGAACCCCAGACAATGCCTTCTCTTTTACAGCTGTTGTCGTTTCGTTTGAAGGACATTAGTAGCGTCTTTACTGCACTTACGGGAAGAAAGGAGTGGAGGCAGCACCTAGAAGTTATACTTCCCTGAAGGGAAGTGTTTAGGGTTATTGGGTAGGCTGCAAAGGTGAACTAAAAGTGATGTCCTTGGTGTTTGATGTTCAGGCACAAAAAAGAGAGAGAGCCAAAGTGGTGCATAGTTCAGGTTTTAGTCCTTCCCACGCGTATAGTGTCCTCTGTCATGAGGCACTTCTTGAAAGCAGAGTTCTTGAAGATATCAGACATAAATGTATCACATAAGCAGCCTATCAAAACAGAATATCCTTCCTGGGGAAGCCACCTTTCCTAATGGGCTTTTTACTGTGCTTAAAATAGCAACATTAAATGTGGTTAGCAGAACTTTCTTATACACTTAAAATTCTTATCAATTATATAACTTAACACTATTTCACACCAAGTTCTTTCCTTTATAGTTTTTGTGAGCTTCCAACCTGCTTGGAGAATTAAGGTGTTATCTTCTGGGTTTAAGAGAGTTACTTTTTTCATGCCAGTATTGTACAAAGTCTTGTGTTTACCTTGCAGGCGTCTTGATGTTGGTGCCAATGCAATTTATTCTTGTGATGATAAGAGGCTGGCTTGTACTTGATTCTTCTGTTAGCAGGGTGTTTTGAAAGTCTGTTCTGATATTTACTGGTTGTCTGTCTGCTCTGTTCCTTTCCACATCCTGCTGACTGAGTCTCAGTGCCCCCATCGTTAACGTTCTGAGTTTGTAACAAGTGTGTGATATTTGTGAATAATATGCCCAGCCGCTGCTGTGTTACATGATTGAAGCTTTATCTGATCAAGGCGTGTATCTTCCTCAAAAATATATTATTTCTCCTGAGATTACATTTGATCCTAACAGGGTCTCCTGATGGTAGTTTTGAGATGTTGTTAGTTCATCACTTATTCTATGCTTAATAAACCCCCAATTTTTGTCTCAGTTATCCTTTTGTTGTTGACTTTAATGAAGTTCTAACAACACAGGGACTATTGGCATACATCTAGATATCAGCCTGGTAAGGTCTTGTGTGGGATCCTCTCCCTCTGCTTTTTTTCTCATTGAGGTTTTCTGTAATAGGCTGGAAATTTTTTCCTTTCTCTACTTGACCAGCTTTCACATTTCCTGGTAAATTGCTCAAACTCATTGCTAGCAAAGTAGCGTCTATTGTCTGGAATTACACAGTGTGGGCTAACATTCGTGATGAAATGCTTTACTGCTTTGTTTGGGATGGTCACTGTGGTAGTGTCTGACAGTTTGTCTCATTTCCAGGAGGAGGGTTTTATATTAAACAGTTTAACATGAGCGTATCCCTTGTTTTGACCAGATCGCTTTTTCTCAAGATGCTGCTCTCTGCAGTGCCCTGGCCAGACTCCAAGTCAGGGAATAATTTTCTGTCTATAAAAATCCCACTCGAAGTTACAAACAGTCAAGTCCTAAAGACTCTTGAATTTAAGATGTCAGGTTGAGGAAATGTCAGCTTAAGGTAATGAGGAGAAAGCTCGAGATGTTTATTCCTTTTTTCTATTTGTCTAAATTTTGAGGAAACAGAACTTTAGTTTTTATTAAAAATCTGCAAATGTTTTGAAATGTTGAATATATTTCTCCTGTTTTTCTACATGTCTTCTGTTTCAGGCAGCTGTTGGGGTGTGTATCTCACAAATGAATCTGTACTTGTATCATGAAAAAAGATGTTACGATATTGGACTCTTATATCACCCTGTAAATCATGTTTTCCAGTGTAATGAATTATCATTTTAAAAAAAGATTTGTTTAATAGACATTTTGATCAAAAGTTAATTTTTTTAAAAAAATTCATCAAAAAAAGAGAATTCTCAGCTCATTTCCTCAGTTTTCCCCAACTGAACTGCGATTTTGTTTCCATGTAAATCCTTTCAAAATAAGATTTCATCTGTTTTCTTATTGCATAACTAAAATTGCCCAATCATCTCCAATATTTCAGTAAAACATTTGCAAAATGTCTGCAATGAGGAAGGAAGGTATGATTTATGAGCAAAATTTGGCTTGTATTTGAGCAAAGATGTTTGTTTATCAAGACTGCATGGAATCTCAAGCCACTGGGAAAAACCCCCAAACAAATACACATTGGAAATTTCACGAGAATGAAAAGGGAAGTAGGAAATTTAAGTATGTATTGTACTGTATGGAACAAAATAGTTAAAGGTTGACATGTTATTTTTGGAACGAGAAAAATGGAATTAGTGACAAGTCCCTTTGAGATCCTTTGGGATGGAAGATGGCACATAGTGGCAGGATGCACAGTATTTGCTGTATTATTATAATCTTTCTAATTGTTCAGAGAAATAAAATGTACTTTGCTTGCCATCCTGTCCCTCAAATTTCCATCCCCTCTTAGAATATGCATTTGAACAGTATAAAATGATGTTTTGGCAAGCCCTGTTGAAGATAATTACACAGACACTTTATTTAGGTCAAAGCAACTGGGACTACAGTTTCTTCTTCCAAGTTCCTAGAGATTGTTATTTTTTGCGGAGGGGTCATCTGCATAACTTAGAAATGAAGAGGCCCTTGCATTGTATATGAGGCATAATTTTGGTTTTTTTCCCTCTTTGCCTTTGATCTGCACAGAATGAGGAAAACCTCCTCCAGTTTGAATTTCAGAATTACACTGATTCTGAGTTTAGAGAATCACAGTGTGCTGGGAAGAAAAGGGAGAGCTGGTTAATCTTCTGTAATGCTTTTTACACGAAAGGAAGGAAATAATAGCATGTTGCAACAACAAGTGTGTTCTGTGTGCATGGGCACGCATGTGCATGAGTGCACGCATGCTCATCCCTCCAACTCTGTGGTTGGAGTTGGCACAGAGATCCCAACTAATAAATAAAGCTCTGACAGGTTGTGTTAATCATTGCTACTCTTGGAAACCCGCTTTCCTAGGCTTTAGTTTGTAAATCTCATGTATTACTCAGATGTTTAGCGCTCTCCTGGGGAAACATTTTGTAAACCACATGTGTAATTTCTCTCTTGTAAACAGAGGAGGAGAACCTAATTTTGGGGTTCTCCAGTTTTACAAGGTAAATTTTCCAAAGCCAGTCCCAGGCTACGCACTAGAAGTTGCAATTACTGATGCATCCCAAATGGAACACGAGGCTTGTTTTAAAATAAAATTACCAGTAAGCTATGAACCCTGTGTGGTGTGTAGGACAAGGAAAAGCTATGGCAGTTCACCCACCACCATATTCAGTGGTGTTCCAGAAAAGGTGAATTTTGCTTACTCTTTTTCATGCTAAAGTAACAGCCTAAGAATGTCAGGATGTCATATACGTTGACAGTTTCCAAGTAAGTTAAGAACTATGATGTCTTCATGATTTTCTACTAGCTGAATACCTGATGTGTTCCGTATAAAATTATTCAATAACAGGACATCATGGGCATAACTCCTTTAGTCCCTGACATTACAGTAGATAATTTCCCTATGTTTTTATATAGGCCTTATATAAATTATATATATATATATATATATATATATATATAAGGCCTTATACTTATTCTTATCTATAAGAGCATATCTATATATTTTATGTGTATATTATGCTTGTATTTGTAAAATATAATGTGTTTATATGTGAGTTTAGAATGGTTTTTTATAAATTTAATAAAATGTCAGATGTCAGAAAAGCTTTTGCTTCTTTAGAGTACAAGTGGAAAACAGGGGTTTTTTTGTATTGTCACAGAATTCAAAAAAATTCTGGAAAACTGCAGCTGTGTGGTGCTCTTTGGCTCACAGCCTGTGCAGTGGAGGGATGGCATGAGGCTCCTGCCATTACTTACCAAATGATTCCCTTCTTGGCTCAGTGCTGGGAGAATATTCTCCTTCAGTTATCCTAGATATTTTATATCTATATCTATAGATATAAAATCTAAAAATCTCTTAATCTTTTCAAAAGAATGGAATCTTTCTTTAATGAGAAGCAGGAGAAATTTAGCATATAATTAGGTAAGGACATCTTGGGGTGTTATTTTGAAAATATACATGCCACAGGGATGCTTTGTTCCATAACATCTTATGTTACCTACTCTTCAGAATTGTTTTCCATTCTTATATTTCTTGCCTTATGATAGTTGTGGAAGCAGAGGCATCATATAAGACTAAAAGGAAAAGAAGAAAAGGAAAAAAAACAACTTTGCTAAGATCATGGAAGTTTGTACAGTCCTTTATTTACTCAATCAGAGGACTATATGGCTGTCCTGTGAAGTGGAATCATTCAATTAGGAGACGGTACAAGTATTCCACTGAAGTGCTACAGCTAAATTCTGTAATTGCCACATGGAGCATCAACTGTGTCTTCTTGTATGCTGTCTGCTCCTATAAGATTGCATCAGTATGATTTATTGTGCCATCAATATTACTTCTTATTTTCAATGGGAACCTCAGTGAGACTCTGCAACCTTGTCAGACTCTTGAATAAGTTGGAGTTGAGTTTGTTATAATAAGATCAATTATTATGAAGGAAAATTATTAAAAGTTTCATCTGCAAAAATTAACTTTTGACTAGCATTCAGTTAGTAGCTTTGATTGAAGTATCCCATAATCCAGACAGACTGTGTTTTAAGATGGCAAACAAAATTCAATGGTGGTAACTGCAAAATAGTTACATAGAGGGAGGAATCCTCCCTAAAAACATTGTGTGTTCATGTTCTATACGTCTATGAACAGCATGGTATAGGTACACAGAGACGCTGAAATAATTTTGTTGAGTTGTTCAAAAGGATCAGGTCAAAAAATGCAAAGGGAACATTTGGAATGATTAGTTAAAGAATAGAGGGAAAAATTGAAAGCATCATTACGCTATTATTGGTGTCCTTGTCCATGGCAGAGGGGTTGGAACTAGATGATCTTTAAGGTCCCTTTCAACACAAACTATTCTATGGTTCTATGGTTCTGTATGTTCATGACGTATCTGTATCTTAAACACTGAATGCAGTTATGGTTATCCTATCTCAAAAGAGATAAATCTAACCTGAAAACGATACAGAGAAATGTGATGTGTTTTCCCAGATGCAGGAGTGCTTTCCATAGTGTGGACTGGAAAGAGTTTGATCTTTCTAGGTTGGAAAAGAACTTTTGAGGGGATATAAGAGAAGTCTATAATAGTACTAATATTGCAGAGAAAGTGATTAGGGAAGGATTAGGTTCTGTTTTTCACAGTCCAGTGAAATTATTAGGTTTAAAACAAACAAAACCTTCCTTTCTTGTGCAGTGCTTGATCAAAATGAAGAATAGGATGTAGTGGAAATGCAAAGTAAAAATGAATTAAAAAAATAGACTTATTCATTGAAGTCCAGTGTTTGTTGTTTCAGAAGTAAACTCTGCTTCACAGGGTCTTTAAAACTGATTGAGGGAAGCTCGGCAGGTAAACTGGAGACGAGGCCCACACTGGAGCTCCATCTCTGCTTCTTCCCCGGGCATCCATCGCTGGGCACAGGCTGGGCAGATAGCTGTCTGATCCAGGATGAGTTTTATGTACTTATGTGCCTGGTGCTTAGAAATCTTAGATTTATGTTGTTATTTTTATTAGCTTTTTATTTTTACCACCTTTAGACCTTTTGTGTGCTGCTCTTCCCGCCCTCTTAGGTCCAGTCAAACAGATCTGGGAGACAGTCTCTGTGCTAATGGACTTGTGTGTAAAAACAAGACACCACAGGAGCCTGGAGAAGTGACTTGCTTTTGCTCACACAAGCACTGAGTGCTAGTCAGGAATAACTATCTATTTGTGGTGAATTCTTGACCTTGTTAAAATCAATGGCATAACTACCTTTGGCTCCAAAAGAGTTAGCTCTTCACCCTTTGTAATGAAAATTCTGTAGACGTTAGTTAGTATACTGTAGTCTCAATTATGATATATATTAGAATAGGCTAGTCCAGGCTAGAAAAGTAATTAAAGAGTGCTCTTTCCAATTAATGGAAGCCTATTTACCCTACCTTCAGAAACTCTGAACTGCTTCCATCACTGTGCGTGATACTTATCACAAGCTGCCTTGGTGATTATCCAGTAAGGAGATGCAACTCTGAACTCAGAGAGCTCTGAGAACCCAGGAGGGGCAACAGACAGCTCTTAAGAGGCAGCGTGCATCAGGCAAAATCAGTTTTAAAATGAGTTCATCCGTTTTTTCAGATATATAAATTCCTGCCCTGCATGTTGGTGCTCCGTGTCTTACTCTGTCTGAATTTTCTACCTGCATAAGTTAACTTCAGGATGGAAAACCCCTAGGGAATATAGCAGTGCCTGTGAAAGGGGGACCTGGATGTTCTTGATTACGAGATGTATATCTCAAATAGAGTAGGAATGATTTTAATCCAGATTATGGCATTTGTATTCTTTTCAAGTTAGTCTACATAAGGGAAACCTTATTAACATCTCAAATCTATGGTAGAAAAATGATTTTCCATATTAAGATAAAAATCTTCAAGTTAATTTTAAATGCTACATATTTGGTTTTTTTACTTGGTTTGCTTTTTCTGTATGAGATTTCTCTTGTCCCAGTGCATTTCATGAATAATAATCTTAAATCTTGAGAATAACAATAGCACTTGGATTTTCTTCCACATTAACTGGACTACATTTTTTGAACACATGCTAGAGATTAGGAGCCACATCCTTGTGAAAACTGAATCAAAGGAGCTTTGTTGATTTACACAGTCTGAAGATTTTTCTCTGTGTTCTGGGCTTTGCTGCTAGCCCCAGATTTCATGCTACAAGAAACCATGAGAGTTTCCATCATCACTGTATAACTGGCTCTATGTTTCCAAAAGCTATGAGGAGAAATACAAATGGTCTGGAGAATATTAGAACTAGAAATTGGTTTAAATTTAGTAGTACAAAGTGCGAAGTACTTCACTTAGGAAACAATAACAAGAATTTCTGCTAGAAAAAGGAGACTCACTTAGACAGAAGACAAATGTCTGCATCTCAAACATTGCAGGCACACACAGAGATGTGCCTAAGCCATTGGCAACGGTGTGGCTGTGAAAAAGGCAAATGAAATCCTACGTAAGACATACCTAGTAGAAATAGCAAAATATTAACAATACTACATATGGCATGAGAAGGCTCTCCTCTGGAGCAGTGTGTACAAAGCAATTCTGTTCACTCTTATTGAGTAAAGATTAATTCAAATGGGGGGAAAATGTATGCATGAATCTACTGGGAAGAAGACATGGAAGCAACCTGTCTCAGGAAAAGAGACAGAAAGAGCTGAACATGAGAAGCTAGTGTCCTGCCTCAGCCCTCCTGCCTGAGCATTATTTCTAGCTTCACAAGCAAGAACAGTATAAAAAGCACCCAGACCACCATTCTGTGGTCAGACAAAGGCATGTTTGAGAGAGCTACATGTAGACCCTAAAAACAATCTCTTCTTATGTCCTTTAAGTTTTCACAGCTTGCTTTCTCACAGATGGATTTTAATATACCCGTCAGTCTTCTTTAGGTAGGAAAACTAGCATACAGTATGCAACACTGAAACTATTTCCTATCCGCTCTCCATATGGATACCGTCAGAGTAAGCTGCTTCACGTAAAGATATTCTTAGTGGGAGCATAACAGCATCTGCGTAAGGATCTAACAGGGGATTCATTCTCTCTAACTGGAGGTGCCTAAGGTGCTTCACACAGAAGCCTAGTCATATCCAGAGGGCAATCAGATCTTTGGTGGGTTGCAGCACCCTGGGGAGATGTCTCCCTCCTGACTAGGCAGTGTGATTTGGCACTCAAGTTTGGTGTCTCAGTGTCCCTGTAGCATCTCATAGGTGAATCCCTCCCCTTCAAGCAGAATTGCTGGTGTGCTGCAAATTCTCACCTCAATGTGAATTGACTTCAAGATGAAGATAAAGCCAACATCAAAGAACAAAATCAGTGGTTGCTTTGTCACTGATTTGAAGGCAAGAGGACTGGGTTTAAATTAACATTCCTATCCAGAATATGGCTTCTTAAAATGTATACTTTGCCGTGAATCCCTTCCTCTCAGGGCAAAAAGATGGTAGTTAACTCATTCTAAGTTTCTTTACTGGTGGCTTCTACATGATTAATTCAAGCCTCTGAGGAAGAATTACTTCCAGGTTGACTTTTCCACCAGTTGGAATCTCTCCTGTCAGGATTATGAAGCTGTCTCCCACACAATTTAAAAATCTCTTTGATGTAGCCTGTATCTTGCTCTAGCTGCACAGTAAATATCTGGGAAATTAAACTCTCCAATGGGGAGGGTATCCTGTGGTTACAAGTATCTTGAGAGTCGGTCCAAGAATTATTATTCTTGCTTTCCTCCAGTCTTGGTGATCTATAGCATTTACCTCCTGTAGATTTCCCTTTGATTTTCATTCCTTTTGTCTTTATCCAAGAATTTCACTACCCTATTCTCCATTTTCATATTGTCGTCTGCTGGCATTGGAGATGTTTTTCACATAGAAAACCGTTCCTCCTCTGTCTCTTCCCGTTGTATCTCTTCTATATAAATTGAACCTGTCCGTACAGATATTCTGGTTATGAGAATCATTTTACAGGGTTTCACTTGCACTCATACTTTTTATTATTTAGTGGTACTTCTAGTTCTTCTTGCTTGTTTCCCATACAGAATTTCCATTCACATAAAGCCACTTTATGACTTTAGTACTTTTATTATTCATCTTCTGTTTTAGAGCCTCAACTTCTGTCTCATTTTGTGTGTTAAAAGCACGCTCTTGATTCTTTGGATTAAGTAAAAGCTTCTCCTTTCAGCTGATTTTAAAGCCCACATAACAAGCCGATTTTGTACCTGAGAAGTTGTCACTCTCTGCTTTAGTGCAGACCATGTAAGCAAAGCAGCCATGTCTCGTCACAGAAGATAGCCAAATGCTCTTTGATTCTAAAATCTTTTTCTCTGTGCTGTGGGAGAATATAGTGATAGATGTCTCATATCTGTCTTTGCTTTTCTTCGCCAATGCATTGTATTGGAAGGCTCTGTGAAAAAAATCACCTGGGTTGATTTCAGCTTCGTTTCTCTCCCTGTTTCTTTTCCTTGATCTCTGAGGAGGTCTTTCATCTTCCCTAAACAAAATTATAGCTGTTCCTTAAGTCAGAGATTGCTTATCAGAAAAAAACCCTTCCTTCTAAAGAAATAAATAAATAGAACAAAACTAGATGAATATGAAACAAATGTTTCACATTGCTGCAGTTATCAGTATGCTAATGTCCGTGCTCTGCAGTATTACTGTGGAAATACTGCGGTATTACTGTGGAAACAGTGATGTGGGTTACTAAAAGAAAGATGATCTACTGTCAAATGGCTGCCAAAAAAAGAGGGGTCAATTTCTTTATGAGCCTTCCTATTAAAAAGAACAGCAGAAAACTGAAAGTCCAATCTGATTCATATTGCTGCAGATTTGAAGGCTGAGCTCAAGGCATCATAACAAAATTGCAGTCCCAGCACTCCAGGAGATGTTCCTGGATTGTGCAGGATCACTGGAAGGATAAGCAGAAATATTTTTTGTATTTTAACAGATAAATGTCAGTTAGCTGTTTTTCTGTTTTAACAGGGAATTTGAATGATGATTCCTGAGTTTCTCTGAGGTTGGTTCACTTAGCAGCACTCTTTGATATTTGTGAAATGCCAGCTTTCTATGAATATAGGAGTTTGGCAAAGAACGAGAGAACTATTCATTAAAATTCAAAAGTACATAAATGACAAATAAGGAAGTAATTTAGAGGATGTATTTGGCATGTGGGGTGTGGAAACCAACCAAGTAGCCTACTGCAACTTTGACTATATTTGAAGTTATGTATTTAACTCATCCTTCTGATCCCAGGCTGGCTGGAGTCTGCAGGGGAAGTGTTTTCAGCCCTGTGAGAGGCACCAGGTGTACTGAGCTCAGGTGAGGGACTCTAGGCATAGTGAGGCCAGGTTAAAGGCTGAAGAACTGGGCCATCTGCTGCCCGTGCTCCTCAGGGTTGATGGAATGCGACAACACCGACATAACCAAATGACAAATAGAGTGAATACAGTGATGTAACCAAGAACTTTGTTTTTTTATATCTATTGCCACATGAGGCCAGGAACAGATGTTGTCCAACTGATGGCGATTTTTTCTCAAGAAGGGACAAAGGCGAGACGTTGTTATCTTTGCACTAGGATTAGAAGAGCTTGCTTTGTCTCTGCTGTGCTTAGAGCTGGCCTGCCTTTGGAGCTCATCTTGAGCAGGGCAACTTGAGGAGGGTTTTTGCCTTGCCTGGGCTGGAAGACTGTGGTGCTGAATATTCATAGCTATTTGTACTTGGAATAGATAGGTAAAACCTATACTAGGATCACCTGTACATGTCAGCTGCACTGTCAGCACACAGAAACAGAATGATTTCTACTCAAGCTCACATTACCTACCAGGCAAAAAACATCTCGGAGACGTCAAAGCTTCCTTTGCATGAGCAATTGTCTTTGCATGCCACAATGATGGTGCAGACTGCATTACAGATCTGTGTTGCTGCCTGGAGTTTGCAAACATGCCTTAGCTCCCTTTTCACAGGCAGTTGCTTGCATGGGAAAAAGCTAATGAGTTCAGAGGCAAGGTCTGAAAATATATAGTACCATGAAAGAATGTTGCAGAGGCTATCAACGCTACTCATGAAGAAAGAGAAATAGCAATCTATTATTCCTTCTAATAAGCTCATTGGTACACACTAAAGCCAGGAATTACCTTTACTGGCTTGTGTGCCATTTTAAGGTACACAAATGGCACGGTAACTTCATTGTTCACAATGGTAATTAAGTCACTACATTATCTCATCTCAGTGAGTCACTTAACTGGCATTACTGTTGCAAGATGGGAAAATTTACCAAGCTGGAAAATTATGGGTCAGATTAACTCCTAGTGTAACATTCAGAAGTATTATGCCCTGAATACATTTGGCCCATCCTTTATAAATTAGATTGTGTTTAATGTGCTTCGGCGAGGAGATGAATCAGACCTGCTGTTTGGGAAAAAAAAAAAAAAAAAAAAAAAGAAGAAGAAAAACCCCTGTTTCATGCTTTTAGTTTGCCCGTTCCTTAGGGCAAATGGCTGTTGAAGTTGTGGAAATAATCCCTTGTTTTTCCAGAAAAGGCCTACCTGCAGCTTCAGCAGTAGATCACCAAGAGAGTGTATCTTCTGTACCAGGTCATGGAAGTTCAGTGCAGAGCTGTACTGTAGAAAGAGCATGCCTGCAGTCTCTTAAAGACATCAGACTGCTGTAAGTCAGCCATGCGCATGGGCCTGAAGGGATATCTACAAGGTACTTAAAGCTATAACATCACACACAAAGGTCTGAGACCGGAATCGAGTCTAAAATACACAATTACATTTGAAGCTTGTTTTAAAAGAGGACATGTACATCTGGTTTTGAAAAGCCCCTGTGACTGAATTTTCCTTTTGACTGCTATATTTTTTTAAAAAAAGGAAAACAGAAACTGTTGATACTGTAATATTTTTCACTGATGACTCGCATTATCCCTGAGTGACAGCTCCTTAATTCAATTGCAGGAAAATATGGACATCGTGCCCAGGTAAACACTCATTAACTTTTCTTGACAGCCCTTTTTAAATTAAAGGGAAAAAAAAAAAAAAAAGGCATTCCAAGCTGCTGCCAAATTTGGCAGCTCTGATCTTGTCCTGACTATAAGCCTAAGAAGCATTTACCAGGTTTTGTTTCCGAGGACGCTGGTGTGCTCAAAGCAAAGTGTGTGCCACTCTCTCCATCAGACTTGGGGCTCCAGCAGCCACTGCCACGGTGGCGTTCCCAGCTGGAGCAAAACCCCTTGGTGGGTGTGGAGTGGTGCTCTCCAGTTTGGGTTTTGTGGAAAGAGTTAAGCATTTAAATATGAGGGTTCAGGGAAGGAGAGTCTGAGCCTGTTGAACTTGTTTTTCTCTCTCTCAGAGCTGCCCAAGTTTACAGTCTGTGGCGCTATCTGTAGGGCTTCAGACAGCAATAAAAGGGAGGCAGAGAGGTTCCCTGACAAAAGCCTGAAACCCTGGTATCTTTTGTTTTCACCCTAGTCTGTGGCCACTGACATTACTCCCTTACACCATGGATGGATAATAAGCCCCCTTCTCAGGAATAGAAAAGCTCTTATACATTTTAATGTGACCTTAGACAGTGCTTTTCAGAAATCACAGGCACATCTGACTACACTTGAGGTTGAATTGAGCTAATGGCATTCACCTCATCTTTAGATGCAAAATTGGAAGATAAAAAGACCTTGATGTGAAAAGGAAAGGGGGGTTGTGGGGAGCGGGGGTGGGGTGAAGAGAAGCAGATTAGAGATATTGCTTAAAAATCTTATGATTGCTAGTTGATAACGAAATGTCTCCTTCTCTTTCTAAAAACCCTATGGGCTTGCAAGATGTCCTTGCGCTTTTATTTTTAATGATAGAATCTTTTTATTCCCTGGCCAAGGAAATTTCAATGTTGCTGCATATGTGGCCAGGAGATACGTTGACCTTTAGCAAATCTTATTTTTAAAATCAGATGGAACAGTTATTGCAATATTCCAGCCCTGTAAGATTAAAAAAGAGCTTTCTTCCTCAGTAATCAGACGTGGATTAAATTTATTAAAGGTGCAGTATGTCTTTTTTAAATGACACTTGCCAGTCATACTGAATTCTAATAAGGCATTTGAAGATTTTGTATCCTCCTGCTTTTATTTTTTTTAAAGTTGAAACCAAAGCATTATAAAAAGAGTGGGATAACTTATTTGACTAGCAAAGAAACTTGATGTTAGCAGGAGAAAGGCAGCAGACAAAAGAAAGCAACTGAAACATTAATGAATGATAATGCTGAGCAATGAAACATGCAAAGGAGCATGCAACAAGGAAATTCAATGAGGAAAATACAATTTAAAGACCAAAGTAAATCTACTCGGTGAAAAGGTGTAACTGGCACAGAAAAAGGCTTGAAAAAATCAAGTGGTGAGTTGGTTATAATAATTTCAGTTCTGTTCCTGAGCAGAACTGTCTGCCTGTTGTGTGCATATGCACATTTGAGAATGCGAGACCAGTCAATCCTATTTGAATGTGTTTGTATTTGCTAAGTATTAAGAGTTGCTTGGGGTTGTCCAAAATAGAAGTAAAGCTATAATCCTTTCTCTTGGGAGTGTGCAGACTGGCTAGGTGGGTTCCTTGACACTGTTGTGGAAATTTTCAAAGCAAAATTGTGGAGTTATTCAGCAGCTTCCAGTAAAATGAATCTATTCTGTCTTCCTTGAAAATCATAGAATCATTTAAGTTGGAAAAGACTTTTAAGATCATTGAGTCCAACTGTTAACCTAGTACTGCCCAGTCCACCACTAAACCCTGTCCCTAAGTGCCAGATCTAAATGTCTTTTGAATACCTCCAGGGATGGTGACTAAACCACTTCTTGGGGCAGCCTGTTCCAGTGCTTGATAGCCTTTCTGGTGAAGAAATTTTCCCTAATAGCAGATCTAAAGCTCCCCTGGCACAGCTTGAGGCCATTTCCTCTTGTCCTACCACTTGTTACTGGGGAGAAGAGACTGACCCCCACCTGCCTACAGCCTCCTGTCAGGCAGTTGTAGAAAGCGATAAGGTCCCCCCTGAGCCTCCTCCTCTCCAGGCTAAACAACCCCAGTTCCCTCAGCTGCTTCTCATAAAACCTGTGCTCCAGACCCTTCACCAGCTTCGTTGCCCTTCCTTGGACATGCTCCAGCACCTCTACATCCCTCTTGTAGTGAGGGCTCCAAAACTCAACAGGACTCGAGGTGCGGCCTCACCAGTGCTGAGAACAGGGGGATGATCACTCCCTGTTCCTGCTGGCCACATTGTTCCTGATAGAAGCCAGGATGCTGTTGGCCTTCCTGGCCACCTGGGCACACTGCTGGCTCATGTCCAGCCAGCCATCAACCAGAACCCCCCAGCCCTTTTCTGCCAGGCAGCTCTCCAGCTGCTCTGCCCCAGCCTGCAGCGCTGGGTGGGGTTGTTGTGACCCATGTTCAGGACCCATCACAGATACAACTGGCTTCAGCCCATGGGTCCAGACTGTCCAGATCCCTCTGCAGAGCCTGCCAGCCCTCCAGCAGATCAACATTCTCCCCCCATCTTCATGTCATCTCCAAACTTACTGAGGGTGCGCTCAGTCCCCTTATCCAGATCATTGATAAAGATAATAAACAGGACTGGCCCCGGTACTGAGTCCAGGGGAACACCACTTGTGACTGGCTGCCAGCTGGATGTAACTCCATGCATCACCACTCTTATGCCTGGCCATCCAGTCAGTTTTTCCCCAGTGAAGGGTACACTCATCCAGGCCATGAGCAGCCAGTTTCTCCAGGAGAATGCTATGGGAAATGGTGTCAAAGGCTTTGCTGAGTTCTAGGTAGATGACATCCACAGCCTTTTCCTCATCCACTAGGTGGATCACCTTGTCATAAAAGGATATCAGGTTAGTCAAGCAGGACCTGCCTTTCACGAAGCCATGCTGGCTGGGCCCGATCACCTGGTTCTCCTTTATGTGCTGTGCGACAGCACTTGAGATGATCTGCTCTGTAACCTTCCCCAGCACTGAGGTCAAATCGAGAGGCCTGTAGTTCCCCAGATCTCCCCTCTGGCTCTTCTTGTAGA